>NC_141539.1:17385000-17530000 GCF_021556685.1 Rattus norvegicus | reverse complement strand
TGTTCTGGTTCTAGTAGAAGCCAGAAAGGGGACCAGGGTGGGCGGGGGGGGGGTAAAGAAAGAAAGAACAAGCAAGCAGTTCTCCTTTATCAAGGTTTATGCTTTTTTAAATTTTTTTAACCTGTTCTTCACATTATAAACTGAGCACATTTCTTACTGCCTGGCCCTGGTGGAAACAGATAGTGACTGTGTTTCATTTAGTAACTAGATGCTTGACCTGTCAGCATCTGTCCTGAGTCTTTGCTGTGCTTGAATGAGTCTATTGACAGGATACATACCTACACAGGGTTTTCCACCATGAAAGAGATGCTCCCTAGGAATTGTTAAAACACCTTCTGGCTTACGTTTGGTCACGTTGCATCTGTGATGCATACAAATGCAGTGGCTCATGGAGGCCAGAAGAGGACATTGTATTCCGCGGAACTGAAGTTGTAAGTTATTGTGATCCACCGTGTGGGTTTGGGGAATTGAACCTGGGTCCTACACAAAAAAGCAGCATTCGTTCTTAACTGCCGAGCTCTCTCTCTGCAGCCCAAATGAGCGGTTAATTTGAACTATATTGCTTTGGTTGCTGGGGATATATTTAGAGTATACAAGATCTATTATCACATGTTATAACTAACCTCCTCACTGGAGAACATGGTTAGGATTAATAGGACTTTAGAGTGTGTCTGTTACTGAGTAACTGCCTGTCAGTTTCTACAGTTATTATACCAGTCCCTAATGGTTGCACCACTTTAGTTTATTATCATTTGCTTACCTGATTTAGAGAATGCATGTTAAAATCCTTTGTCCATTTCTATGAGTAGGATTGCTGGATTATAGAATAAACATAACTTGAAGTTGAGTAAATCTTGCTGGATTCTTCTCTGCAGTGGTTTTTAAATAGTCACTTCCCCTCCGGAGATAGAGAAGTGCAGGTACATGGAGTCTGAGCAGTTGGTGTTGGTGGCCTTTTATGTGTGCTTCGTTATAATCTTGTTGTAATATTCTGTGCCTCGTTAACAGTGAACTGACCCATGCTCTCCTCCTGCAAACAGCTTATGTATGTGTTCTGTCTTGTAACCTAAGGCTTAACATGGTGATAGGCAAATTAGCCACCTAATATAGGATGTATAAATAGCATACAGAAGTCTAAAATTTTGTTTTGTTTTTAAAGACTAATGCTACAGTTAACAAATGAGCTATAATTGTATAGTTATGTGTAATTATGCTTGTAGTACAGCAGTGCCTTGCATCTCTTGTGCAGGAGTGCGATTTTGAGACATTTGTGTGTGGATTGGAAACAGCTTGCCAATTTTTTTTTGTTCTGTCTGATAGTTGTACCAAAATTAAAGTAAAATTTATCTACTGAATCTTCTGTATATTCATAAGTTCTGCATCTTTATTGTATGTGTATATGTGTATATAATTCTTGACCTGTGATGGGTGGCTATTGTATATTTAAAGCCATTATGGACATTCCTTAAAAGTTTTAAAATAATATTGCCATGTAGTCTAACAGTCCCTTAGTTAGATATTTAAAAGATACAAAATTCAGTTGCTACACTTGTATGTTTGTTTTAGCACCATTCACAGCAGACGAGATATGGGATCAGTTTAAATGTATACCAAGATGACTGGAATTTAAAAAGAGCCGTAATATTTGTTTTTAGAATAGAAAGCATTGCCATTTTCAGATGAGCCCAGAGAGGCATTTTGTTAAGTGAAAGAAGCCAGACACATAAAGGCAGTTTTATGTGATCCTATTTTATATGGAACTTAAAAATCAGGGTTGGGGATTTAGCTCAGCGGTAGAGTGCTTGCCTAGCGAGCGCAAGGCCCTGGGTTCGGTCCCCAGCTCCGAAAAAAAAAAGAAAAAAGAAAAAAAAATCACTGAGCTCAAACAAGAATAATAACTTGGAAATAGGGCTGTGGTGGTAGAGACTGAGGAGATAGAGGTTAAAGGTCAAAATTTCAATTAAAAAGAAATGATTCCAAGGAAGACTTATTGTACTTTATGACATGGTTTGTACAATTAGTAATAACGTATTGTATATTTGCAAAATTATTGAGAATGATTCTGGTTTTGACCCACCCCCCAAATTTGTGTGTGTGCAAATGAAGTTGATTTTTTTTTCTTTCAACCTTAATGTGCATTCTAGGAATTTTTTTTTTTTTTTTTTTTGGGTTCTTTTTTTCGGAGCTGGGGACCGAACCCAGGGCGCATTCTAGGAATTTTAATCAGGTTGTCTGGCTTTCGTGACACACTTGCTGAGCCATTTCACCAGCCCTGAAAATATGTGTCTTTATCAAAGAGTGTTTGGGAAGTGATACACATACCTTGATTTAGCCTTTTTAAAATGTATATGCATATCAAAAATAACATTTTATACACTATATACACAAACTTGTTAGTTAATTTAAAATAATATTTAAATGAGAGGGTGAGGAAGTATGTGATCATTAATATTTAGTTCCTTAAATAAATGAAAAATTTGATTCTTTTTAGCAGATTGCCAAAATTTTTCCATGGACTTTAAGAAAAGGAATCTACTTAAAAGAAAGCAAGGTCTTCTTGAGCCTTGTGCTAAAGTGATTGACAGTCCAGTCTTTTCCTGTCAGTTTTATGTTCATATAGTATTGCTACACACGTGGTATGTGTATGGACACATGATCTCGTGTGTGCATAAGGCAGAGGTTGATTTTAGGGGCTTCTGTCATCCTCTGCTACCTTCTTGAGGCATTTTATTTTTTTTTTTAATCTTTATTTTTGCTTGATGTGTATGAATTTTGCCTTCATGTGCGTCTGTGCACCACTTGCGTGCTTTGCCCATGGAGGCCAGAAAAGGGGGTCATATCCTCTGAGACTGCTGCCGTTAAAAGGACAGTTGTGAGCTGCCACATGGGTGCTAGGAATTGACCGTTGGTCCTCTGCAAGATCAGCCAGCGCCGTGACTACCGAGCCATCTCTCACCAGCTCTCTACTTGCTTTCTGTTTAGACAGGGTCTCCTTGAACCTGGAGCTTTGCTCATTTAGCAACATTGACTGCCCAGAAAGTCCCAGAGACCTGTTGTCCTGTCCCTGCTGTCCTAGCACTGATATCCTAGATGTCACCCCTACCATACCCAGTTTTCTTTTCTTTTCTTTTCTTTTTTTTTTTTTTTTTTTTCGGAGCTGGGGACCGAACCCAGGGCCTTGTGCTTGCTAGGCAAGTGCTCTACCACTGAGCTAAATCCCCAGCCCCTTACCATACCCAGTTTTTTCACATGGGCATGGGTCTTCCTTCTCACACAGTAAGCACCCTGCCAACTGAGCTGTCCCCCGGCCCCTGTGTGTGTTTGGAAAGTACTGTGAGCCTCTTGAGGCTGTTCTACTGTCCCCACAGGCCCTAACCCACTTGTCTCAGGTCAGTTCTGTGTGAGGCGCGCTGTGATGCTTTTACCCTTCACATACAGGGTACTTGTCTTTGGGATGAAATTGATGTTTTGTTGACAACCTGTGGTTGGTTGACAGATTTATCAGGGTCACATTCATTCTGTACTTTATTGTACTTTGTTTTACATTTCTCTCTCTCAATTGATATCTTCTAGGGTTGAAAACATCTAAACCCTAACAGTGCCATTGTTAAAAAAAATGGTCATTTAAATAACATGTAGCCACATGTTGTTTTGTCTTTCCTATGAGTTCCAATTTAATTTCATTTACAGTTTCTGAATATGAAGTGGAATTTAGATAACAGTTAGTAAACTATGCAGTGATTCGGTGCTGATGCTTCTAAAACCAGGTTTTAATCTTTGGGCTGTAGAGCTATCACATCATAAGGCAGTCTAAATATAGGCGTAGCTGGCTTTCCTTATGGAATGGCTAGTACTTATGTGCTATTTGTCATGTTTTACATGCATGTTTGATAGGCTTGTAACATACCCAGACGGGCCTTAGTCGTAATTCTCCGCCCGCTGATAGAATGCTGGTACGATAGGCATGCCTGACGTGCTTGTCCACGACTTAGCTCACTCGGATGGACTGCCCAGGCCTGGGAAAATGGCTCAGCAGTTAACATGCCAGTTGCTCTTCCAGAGAACCCAAGTTCAGTTCCCAGCACCCACATGATAGCTCACAACTATCTAGAACTTGAGTTCCAGAAGATCTCACACCCTCTTCTGGCTTTTGCAGAGATTACAGGCACATGGTACACACATGAGATGGAAGCAAAACACCAACACACCAAGTAAAAACAAATGCTTCATCTTAAAAAGTGTAAAGGGGGCTGGAGAGATGGCTCAGTGGTTAGAGCACTGACTGCTCTTCCAGAGGTCCTGAGTTCAATTCCCAGCAACCACATGGTGGCTCACAACCATCTGTAATGGGATCTGGTGCCCTCTTCTGGCCTGCAGACATACATGCAGGCAGAACACTGTATACATAATAAATGAGTAAATCTTTAAAAAAGAACATTGAACTAAAGGACATTCGAGGGCCCTCACAACCAAAACCCCTCTAACTTTCTCCTATCTTTTTTTTTTTTTTTTGGTTCTTTTTTTCGGAGCTGGGGACCGAACCCAGGGCCTTGCGCTTCCTAGGTAAGCGCTCTACCACTGAGCTAAATCCCCAGCCCCTTCTCCTATCTTTTATTGCCCCTCAAATAAGAATGAGTCTGAAAAAATAAGATTTTTCTCTTTTTCAAGGTGGGTCATGGAAATTGAATCTTTGTCATAGTTAAGCTTCAGTTGTCAGCTTGAAGGACTTGAGGAGAGGGATTGTCCAGTCAGATTGGCTTGTGTGTCTGTCACTTCTTAATTGCTAGGAAATGTTGGAGAGCCCAGCCTACTGCTGTGTGTAGCACCGCCCCTGGGCAGGTGGGTGTGGCTGTATAGGAAAGTTAGCTGAGCAAGCTCCTCCATGTTCTCTGCATGAGTTCTTACCTTGGTTTCCCTTACTAACGAACCATAACTGTGAGCTGAGGGAAAAAAGGCTGTTCTTCCCCCCAAAAAAGGAACCTAGGACTAACCCTCCCTCTCCAAAGCAGTCCATAATGCTTACAAGTTACCTGTAACTTTCTTCCCACCTTTCTGTATAAGATCTGGTCATTGAGAAATCCCCACCAATCTTACTTCATAGTAGATAAGATTCTTATTCCAGAAGGGGTCCTGTTATACCCCTGGAGCTAAGGAATGCCAGGCCCAAGAAGGATCTGAAGGATGGGCTTTGTTGCATCCACCTGCTTTATCCAATAGCATAAGGACATGGTATATTCTTCATTAAAAATAGTTTTCCTTAGGCCTTTGGGTCTTCGGTATGAAGGTCCTCTTTCACATTAAATTGATTAAGTAAACACGTTATTCTTTTATTTTGCTGATCTTTCCTTAACTGTCTGTCAGGAGTGTCAGCCATGGCTACTGTGACATAGAAAGAGACTGCCCCATTGCTATGGCTTCATAGTAGTGTATTAGCATACACTTTCATTTCTAGTTTCTAGTGAATGGATTGCTGGGGATTAAACTGTTTTAGGTTCTTGTGAAAATACGGGTTTGTCTGGGTTCCTGGTGTGAAGTTATGGTCCACCATGGTGGGAAAGGCATGATGACAGTATGTTGAAGTAGCTGGTCACATTGCTTCTACAGTCAGGAAGCAAAGGGAAGTGTGGATACCCAAGTCCACTTTCTCCATTTTATTTAGTCCTGACCCCCAGCCCATGAAATGTTAGCACCTTCTGTACTCAGGGAGGGTCTTCCTGTGTCAACCCAGCTTAGAATCTTCTCTCCTCTTTCCTTCCCTTTCCTCTGTTCCCTCTCTTCCTCCTCTTCTGCTTTCTTCCTTCCTACTGTTTCCAGCTCCTAGCTCTTCTTTCTCCATTCCCCTCCCTGTCTCCTCTCTCCTTTTCCTTTTGATCCACAATCAGTCTAAAGCCACATTAGTGCCAGGTAAGTACTCTGCCACTAGATCATATCTCCAGCCCCTTTCTTTGGCATCTTGGACAATTTTTAGATACAGTATTCAAATACTTGAAAGAGTTTGAATAGTTTCAGGACCATAACAACAAAGTAGATAGTTCTTGAACATAGAAACTAAGCTGAGAGTCAGAGCCATAGCTTTCTGACCCAAACTCAGATCTATTTGAGAAGAAAGAATTAACCTAGAAGTAAATTATTGGTACTCTTAATCTACTCACATTGATGTGGAGAACAGGTTGGCTGTGCTTTACTGCAGAAGAGGAAGAAGTGCTTTTGCTATCCTAGGTAGAAAGCACCTTAACAGAATGTGGCAGCCCTAAGCTCATGAGGCCGTCACGTAGTATAAGAACTGTTGAACCAGGCCGAAACTGGGAGATTGAAGTGAACATAGAACTGCATCTGGCCCTTCCTGAATCATTTATCAAGAATTTGAAGGCTTCCTAGTCTGTGATAACTCAGACACATTCCGCAGCTCACTTGTCCTGTTAGTCTCTCACTTGCTTACCCTGTTGTTTGAGCTGTACCAGTTGTTAATGAGAACAATTGCTTTCTGAAGTCTTATTGTAGAACACTCTTTTAAATGCTCCCACTTTCCCACAAAGGTTGGTGGAAATAAATGTGGGTGGTTTTCCGCATTCCACTTCTATCCCACTTCTAGCTCACCGATGCTCACAGCACTGCATGTTCAGTTTGGATTACAGTTCATCTATTAACTACTCTCTTGGTGTGTGAATGTGTTTACCGCAGTCATATTGCTTGTGCTTATTTTGGGTTGGTATAGGTTCTTCATAAATATAAAATTTTAAAGTAATAAATTGAAGAAAATCCTCTGGCATCTTTAACACATTTTTGTGAATTTGTTCTTTAGTTGACTTTAGAAGTACTCACACAAAAAATACATATATTTATTGTCACCTAGCTTTCTATAGTGTGAGACAGATGCAAATGTTTATGATTTTACATTTCTTGCAAGCATCAGGTAAGACGAGAGTATGTAACCAGTCGTGAAATGTCTCACCTCATAGCTTACTTGACGCTACTACAGGTTTAACATTTTAAATAATTTTGAAAATAACTTACTGATTATGTTTATTAATGAAATGGTTATAATACATCATATAGTCTAAATTTTAGGTTTAAAAATTAATGAAAATGATCATTCTTTATGCTTTGAGTGGGTTTCATTTTAAACAAAAGCAAAAGGAAGAAGGAAGTATGACTTGCCACTCTGCACTGTGTTTATTTTTATTTCCTACAAGAAAAAAATGCATTTGTGCTTCTAAAGTGGTATTTATAGAAGTGGTATTGTGTTGCAGTTTCAGGAGAAAAGCTAGGGTTTGGATTTGAAGCAGTAGCTGGAGAGCGGCGGGACAGCCACATCAGCGAATGCTGCTGCACACCAGCTCTCTCCGCTGCCCTCCGAAGCCCAGGGTTTGTCTGTTTCCTGTTTGCTTGGTCGCTTTCAGCTTCTTTGTGTCGCTTTATAAATGAGAAGAAAACTCTTAGCTCAAGCGTGTTTCATTTGTGCCAGCATAGATGTGCTTTGTGGTAGGCCATCTGGATGGAGAGGATTTCCTCAGAATGTCAAGTATGTCGTGAGATTTGGACCTGGGGTTTGCTTGGAGTGTCCGGAAAGGCCGCAGGAAACCAGCAGAAGTGCTAAGAGCGGAAGACAGCCTGCTGGGTGGCTTCGCCGTGTGGTTCCTGTATGTAGATGAGACCTGTTTGTCAGACTCCACTGCTGAACAAAAGAGGCTGGAGATGAGGAACTAATCAAGGTCCTGCTCTCTGCGAGCTCCTTAGTATACCCGAAAATAATGGCACCAGAATTCTGCCTGAGTACTCTGGGTACTTAAAACTGTTCACTTTAGGGCTGGAGAGATGGCTCAGTGGTTAAGAGCACTGACTGCTCTTCCTGAGGTCCTGAGTTCAATTCCCAGCAACCACATGATGGCTCACAGCCATCTGTAATGGGATCTGATGCCCTCTTCTAGTGTGTCTGAAGACAGCTACAGTGTACTCATATACAATAAATAAATCTTTAAAAAAAAAAAAAACTGTTCACTTTATAGCAAAAGTGTGGAGAGGGCCGAGTGGATTTTGTGCTACATGATTTTCTTCTCCTAAGAAACATGGTTAGGTATGTAATCTATTATCCTTGAGGAAAGACTAAAGCACCAGCTTTCAGTGCACAGTAATTTAAAATAGTCCTCCCAAATAATCAGATGGTGCGCTTCATCCTTCAGTCAAGCCCAACCAAAACCCCTCATAGAAACAGAATTACCTGTACATGTTTTAAAGTTTGTATTGGATTAATAATACAACATTACATTTTTTGAAACTAGGCATCATCCTTAGATTACAGTTGTAAAATGACTTCTATTTCATTTTCTTTTAAGATTTTATTTGTTTTATGTATGTATGCAAGTATACCTATGCGCCAGAAGAGGGGGCACCAGATCCCATTACAGATGGTTGTGAGCCATCATGTGGTTTCTGGAAATTGAATTCAGGACCTCTGGAAGAGCAGTCCGTGCTGCACACACACCTTTCGTACAGTTACTTCATGGAATTAGTCTTAGCTGTTGCAGAATATGAAGAGGCATTGACGTTTTGATATGGACTTACATAATTTCTGATCTTATGTAGCCATATTTAATGACAACCAATTCCAGTTAATAGACAGTAAAAGTAAGTTGCTGAGGGCTGACCAGGTGGCTCAGCAAGTAGAAAAAGAAACAAATTCTTACATATCGCGCGTGTGTGTGTGTGTGTGTGTGTGTGTGTGTCCACTAAGTGGCAAATCAGTTGTAGATGTGTCTTTAAGAGATGGTATTTGAAGGCCTTTGAGTACTTTGTAATGATTCCATGCCTCTCGTTACTGGTAATATGCTTTTGAATATCATATTTTCACTTTTGCAGAAGGATTTTCACTTAATTGAACAAAAAATTCTGTAAGATAACCAAACTTGAACTGAAAATTTAGGTACATTACTAAACAGATTTACATTTCAGCATAATTCTGCTTTTCTCTTTATTTAAAATTGTTGGGGGTCCCTCCAAGCCTCATGCCAGCCGAGGAAGGATCCTGTGAACAAGAAGGAGGTCTTGTTTGGCGTTCTCAGTAGCTGGTGCTGGTTCAAACTTCCAGAGTCTTGACGCTAGACAGTTTATCTCAGACATGTTTAACTACAGTACAGTTCTGGGGGAAAGTTTCCTGGTAACAATGATCTCAATCCCATGTTCCATGCACAATAAAACTTAAGGTGTGACTACTTTGAAACTCTTTTGTAAAGTACATGTGAAGATGGGTTCTGTAAGGGCCTGGAATCTGTGGTCTCTGAGTGAGGTAGCAGAGGTCAGCAGGCCATGAAGAGACATTCCCCACTCAGGGTGGGTGTATTGTCTAAGAAAGAAAGCTTAAGATAAAGGTCTAGGGAGGGAGAGTCTGGGATAAACACACTAATCAGGGGGACACTGGTGTGCCTGGCCCTGGCTAGCTCAGGTCACCAGGCTATTAAGCAGGCATATATAGCTCTTCTTTTGAAGAGACAAGCCTGAGTGCTTTAATTCCTAGTTTCTCTAGTCCTTATCTGTGAACAGGACCTCAAAAGTACCCTCTACAAAAATTTTTTTGTCGCTGGGCGGGGCTCGCACACTCCTTTAATCCCAGCACTGGGTGACAGAGGCAGGTGAATCTTTGTGAATTTGAGGCTAGCCTGATCTACACAGTTCCAGGACAGACCAGGCTACATAGAGAGAAACCCTGTCTCCTAAAACCACAAACAAAAAATTACTTTGCTTACTCTTACTTTATATACAATTCATCTAAAATTAATAACAAGAAAAATTCTCTGAAATCCTATTTCCTAGAGACTTGTTCCAGCATTTCTCTGTGTGTGTTCCCAATTGAAAGGGCTCTGCACAGACACTGCAGCATTGATGCCGGGCTGCAGGTTTTCCTCTGCAGTGTAGTTCATTCATTCTGCATTCAGCGTTTGTGATTATAAATGTGCACTGTCCTTGTTATGACCTGTGTGACATGCCACAATATAGTGACTTATTGATTAACTCCTACTGACTGTCATTTGACTGTACAGTTGTTAGTTAAGCAGTATGTGCTGCTGTAATGGTTTCTCCGAGTTCTTACTCTGGACGTTTCTAGTGTTCCTGTGTAATCTGTCTTTACTCTTCTGTCTGGTGACTGACTGCCTGGCACTTCAGCCAGAAGTGATGGCACTCGCCTTTAATCTCAGCTCTAGGTCTCTGAATTTGAAGTCAGCCTGGCAATTCACATTGTATCTTTTTTATAGATGGGCTCTTTAATATAAATAGATTGACATGTAATAGATCTTAGGATCATATTATTAATAACTGATTTTTATGTTTGTATGCTATAAAACCTAGGGCTCTTTGGGAGTTCAACTTCATTTCTAATTTTTTGGAATTTAATTTGCAAAAGTAATTCCATCGTCACCCACAAAAAAGTGAATATAATCTGTTCATCTTGCCCTATCTTCTACAGAAGAGAAAAATGCCTCCCCCGCTGCACAGATATGCATAAAATTGTATTTTGTATTGTTGCAGTTTTCCTTGCCAAGATTAATGCTGTGCTCAGGCTGCATCCCGTTTTCCCATTGCTCATTTGTAGTATTTCCTTTTCTGTGTTCAGGCTTTTTGCCAGTTTTTCTGCAGGGTTAAAAACTGATTTGTAGAAATTGTTTATCTCGGATGCCATTCTTTTAGTAGTGTTGTGTGATAACACCTGCCTGTTTTCCGTTTGTAGATTGCGCTGTCTCTTGTGTGTGTGTTCTGAATTCTAATGTAGTTACGTGCCAGTCTTTACTGGTGTGAGTGGTAGTTCTTTTCTGTACTTTTTTTTTTTTTTTTCTCGGAGCTGGGGACCAAACCCAGGGCCTTGCGCTTCCTACGCAAGCGCTCTACCACTGAGCTAAATCCCCAACTTCTGTATTGTTTATGTACTTCTTCCTACTTAAAGTATAGAAACTTTTATGTAACTGACATTTTATAATTTTGCCTTTGTATTTTACTTATATATTTTTGCATATGATTGCAGGATTTTAGTACACCCAATTTAAATGAATTTGTAATTTTCACTTATCAGTTTGTGAAGCCTAGCCACTGTTTAGATCCACCTCTGCTCCAGACTCTTCACATCTTCCTGACTGAGACACAGGCATAAATATCAGGCCTGGTGTTATGTTTACTGTTCCCATTTGTGTTGAGATTAAGGGATGTCCATTGATAAGTTTATTCTCTTTTCTTTATAGTTGTCATTCTCTTTTGAACTCCTGTGAAACTAAAAAACTACTTTCATTTCTAAAATTTCCATTTAAAATTTTCTGCTTTTTACTAAGATTCCCATTGTTCACTTATTTAAAAAATGTTTTCCCTTTGTATTTCCCAGACTCTGCTCTAGAGACACTCACACATCAGCAGAAAGATGGTTCAGGTGTTCAGGGCAAGAAAAGAAAGAGGAGAGAAAGAATGGTCCAACAGCTTAGTTCATATACTCACATGCATGGACCAGCGTGGGCTCTGGGCATTGGTCTGATCCCTTCACTGTGGAACTCCGCCTCGCCTTGCTGACTACAGTTGATTTGGGCTTGCGCAGCTTGGAGGATTTTGTGTGCAGGCTTACAGACGTCTTCTGTCATCGCATCTCTGCTTTCTTTAGGAAGCTGAGTTTACTTTTGTTGCCTCCCACACCCAGGTGAAGCACTGGTGGAAGGAAAAGAACATGCAGCAGGCAAGCCCTTCCTACCCCAGCACTGGCTGCTGCTGTGTATTACAGTTCCAGAACTGCCTGGGTGGATTAACTCCGCCCTGCAGCACCCGGTTCTTCTCAGGCTCTGGCCCGGGTAGGGGGGTGGGGAACGTGTTTTGTTTTATGTATAATCCAGGATTCAGGTTCCCTGCAGTAATAGGTGTGCGGCAGAGGTTATGGGAACTTGTGATGATTCTTCAGAGTTTGGTCTTCCTTTCCAGTTTACCTACCCTTGAGAGATTTCAAGTAATTGTTTGCAGGGCTTAGTGGTTAAGAGCATTTCGTGCTCTTCCAAAGGGCCTGAGTTAATTCCTAGTACCTACATGGCTGCTCTTTGGTTTGCAGATGTACATGCAGACACAATACCCATGTACATAAAATAAATACATCTTTAGCCAGGCAGTAGCACTCGGGAGGCAGAAGCAGGGGGATCTCTGTGAATTCGAGGCCAGCCTGGTCTACAGAACTAGTTTCAGATCAGCCAGGGCTGCACAGAGAAGCCCTGTTTAGAAAAGTAAAAAACAAACAACAGGAAGCGGAGAGCTGACTCAGTGGTTAGGAACACTGGCTGCTTTTCTGGAGGACCTGGATTCAGTTCCCAGCACATACATGGTAGACATGGTAACTCACCTCATCTGTATGTCCTCTTCTGGCCTTAAAGAGCACCAGGCACATGTGTGGTAGGGATACAGACATTCATGCAGACAAAACGCCCATACACATAAAGTAAAATCTAAAAACCTTAAAAGGAGATAAGACAGCTTCATTTGGTCAGAATTTCTGATTCTTATGTCATTATACAGTAGCAAAATGTGTGGCGCTCACAGTTTTATGGCCCTAATGTACTGCGCTCTGACACACCCTCCCCCAGTGCTGTATCTTACGGGATGCAGGTCATTGGACAGGTTACTTCTAGCAGCTACAGTGCTCTTACTGTAAAGCGGGAGTGCTGCAACCTGTTTGAATGATTGACTGACGTAAGTAAGATGACTTCAGTCTCAGTGCCCAGAACTGAGTAGACACTAGTAAATGTTGGCTTCTTCCTAGTTTTAAAAGTTTGTCCTTCTTTTACTCTCTCTGTGTGTGTGTGTGTGTGTGTGTGTGTGTGTGTGTGTGTGTATTTTCAGTTTGCATATATACATCAGCGAATCTGTAAGCACGTTCAGTTTTTAAAAAATGTTCTCATTCTTGAGACTGTTTTCTTTTTATTTAAACAATACAAAGACTTGTTTAATTTCCCATAATATAGATTATTAAATTGGAGGTTATTTTCACAGGTAAGCATTGCTCTAGCTGTAAAATCGTATATAGAAACACTAAAAAGAAAGATTAAGGCTGGGCGGTGCGGTGTGCACCTTTAATGGCAAGGATTGGGAGTCAGAGACAGCAGAATTTCTCTGAATTTGAGGCTAGTCTGTTCTACATAATGAAACTGCATTGTCCCTAAAGGAAATATTAGAATTGAAATAGGTAGGGGTATGTATTATGTACATATATTCATGTATATACTACATCTGAGACACCTTTTTATTACAGTTTTCAACATAGTTAACTTTTTTTTAAAGATTTATTTATTTATTCTATATAAGTACACTGTAGCTGTCTTCAGACACATCAGAAGAGGGCATCAGATCTCATTACAGATGGTTGTGAGCCACCATGTGGTTGCTGGGATTTGAACTCATGACCTCTGGAAGAGCAGTCGGTGCTCTTAACCACCGAGCCATCTCTTCAACCATAACTTTTTAAATTAGTAAATTTAGTTCTTCATATGTACACTATATATTCTGGTCACTTTTCCTTTCTGTTATTCTAAATGGAGGTTCTCATCATAAATTACAGTTGTGACCCCACCAATAGGCAAACAAAATATTACAGTGTTCTATTTTCAAACGATTTATATAAAGTTTAAAATTCTGAAGGTGTAAACAATAAAGCCATGTCTGATTTTAATGCAATTCTGGGTTGCCAGCTTGAGGATATTTAGAATGCCGTATATTTATTTCTGCAAAGATGATGTTTCCACAAGTTCGGTAAACAAGCCTGTGATTGATAGTAATAGAGGCAAAATGAACAGAGCTAGCTAGCCTAGCATCAGTAGCCACTGATTCTGTAGTCTGGTCACATGTCCTAATTAAAGAGACTGGCCCGCAGTAGGAAGCAGACTGCTGACAGGTAAAGCATTTGCAGATCTTTTTATCTCCCTTTCCTTTCCTTTTTCCACTGGTTTAGGAATTCCTGAGAATTTTATTTTTATCTACTTTATTACCCTCAAGCCTAGAAACCGTTTAGAAAGAAAAAAACACAAAACAAAGGACTGCCATGGTATAAGGAAAAGAAACTAAGAAAAGGGAATATAAGAGAACTCAAAAATATATGTGTCAAACAGATGTATTCCTAAAAGTTGATTGTGAATGAGTTTGTGTTACACTGGGAAAAGGAAGTTTTCAAACTACACAGAGAGCGAGCCCTGGACATGAAGTCTGTCATTAGAGAGAGGGGCTGGTCGTATCCCTGCATAACCGTGAACAAGCACCGAACTTGTCATTCTCAGTCTCTGTTACTTTTCTACAAAATGCTTGGGATTGCTGGCTTTAAGAGAGTCTCTTTTCAGCCTTTCCTGTCTGCTCTCTCCTCCCCCGGAGTGCAGCTCCTGCCGCACGGCTGGCACTCTCAGGCTGGTGCTGCTGTTCCCAGCCGTCACCATGATCATCTTCCGGGACCTAATCAGCCATGATGAGCTGTTCTCTGACATCTACAGGACCCGGAAGTTAGCGGTCAGGCTGTGCTTGGAGGTGGAGGGCAAGATGATTAGCTCTTTGGTGGAAATGCTTCTGCTGAAGGTCTGGAGGCAACGGCATCGAAAGCACAGTCGTCACTGGTGTTGACATCACGAACTTAACAAGAAACCAGCCTCACAGAGTACATCAAAGGCTGTGTGAAGTCACTCAAAGGCAAACTTGAAGAACAGAAACCAGAAAGAGTGAAGTCTTTTATGACTGGAGCTGTGAGCAAATAAAGCACATCCTTGCTAATTTCAATAACTACAGTATTTTTACTGGTGAAAACATGAATGCAGATGGTATGGCTGCTCTCCTGGACTACTGTGAAGATGATGGGACTCCATCATTTTCTTTAAGGAGGGCTCAGAGATGGAAAAATGTTAACAATTTGGATCTCTCACCTGTCACCATAATTGACCACTGCTTACCATCCACACAACACCAGGACTTAGGACAAATGGGACATCTTGAGCTTTTATTTTTACCTTGATTTATTTGGAGTGGGGGCTTTTTTTATTTTTTTATTTTTTTTTAAGAAAAAAAGTGTGTTGTCTAAAAATAAAGTGCATTTAAATTTAAAAAGAGATAGTCTCTTTCCCGACATTAGTCTGTGATTGCAACTTTAGCTTTGTTGTATTTTATTGTCTGTGTCTATTATTGTGGGCCTCTGTGCCAAAGGCAGAGCTTATCTTAAGTTGGACATCAGGCAACTTAAGATAAAATCATAAAGAAAAGCAAAATGATTCTATCTCTGCTTTTTTTTTAACTCTGTGTGTGTGTGTGTGTGTGTGTGTGTGTGTGTGTGTGTGTGTGTGTAAGGGGAATGCACTTCTGTGTATTATTCTTGTGGAGGTCAAAGGACATCTCGTCCTTTGTTGTTTCCTTTTACCTCTAGAGGAAAGAACTATGCAGTTCTTTAGTCCTCATCTGTGTGTTAGCCAGAGTGGCTTTCATTGTTCAGCCAGCCTGGAGTGAGACACAGGTTCATTAGTATTTGGCCTGCTAACGACCGACCGACTGACCGACCGATCGACCGACTGTTTAAGGCCCTTCTAGCTTTGTAAAGGATCAGTTTATTTACTCATTGTGGGATTATTATTAGAACGGCGTGTGAAGTAAAATAAAGGGCACTTAATTTGGGAGTTGGGCTTCTGTTTGAAGTCTCAGATATCAAGAGTAGCTTGGTGACCTTGGACAAGCTATTTAATATCTTGAGGTTTTTCCTCCAATATAAAATGTGGACAGCAGGGGGAAGCAATGAAGTAGTTCATATGAAAAGTACAGTACCAGTGAGGGATGTTGTTAATTTCTAACTTTGTGATTATTGTGCCTTTAAAAAACTGCCTTAAGCTTGTTATAGGACTTACCAGGTTTGAGAAGATCTTGACAGACAGAATTACATTTCATTGACTATCCAACATTCACAAAGTAACAATCCTAGCCATTCAAAAGGGGGGAAAGGAATGGATAGAAGACAGTGTAGCACGACAGTCTAAGAGACTTCTCACTGGGCTCCCTGCCTTCCCAGAGGCATCAGACAGACTGTGCGGGTGACTTAAAATTACAGTCTATCCCTCATAATTTCAGAACAGTTTAGAAGGTGATAGCCATGTAGTTTACTGGCTTAATTAGAAGATTGACTTATGGGGCTGGGGATTTAGCTCAGTGGTAGAGCGCTTGCCTAGGAAGCGCAAGGCCCTGGGTTTGGTCCCCAGCTCCGAAAAAAAGAACCAAAAAAAAAAAAAAAAAAAAAAAGAAGAAGAAGAAGAAGATTGACTTATAAACAATGGCTTGCAAAAACATGATTTATTAGGCCATATAATTAATTCGCAGAAGTGTAAGACTTGTTCCTAGTATTGGTAGTCCAAGCCTTGAGATTCAAAACTGGGACTCAGAGCAATCAGGAGTTACTTTATTACTGACAGTCCAAGAAAATTCTTCCAGTGTTTATGAACTTACACTGTTTATGAAGAGAGAAAGAGTGCTGCATACCTCCCTCTCCGAAAATCTGGAAGGTGTCTATCTGGCCTGGTGTGTCTAATGACCATTTCTGTAGTGTTTAATACAGACTGAACCACATGAAAATGCTATCAGTTGTTTTTATACAGACTAAAAGAGCCGTCACATACGCTTCAACCTGTTAATGTAAGAGTGAGGCACCCTGCGGTCTGAGTCCCCGGAAAGAGGAGCTGCTGCTGCTGTTTTCCCTGTGAGGAGGAAAACGGGGACTGAACTGAACAGTTGCCATAGCATGGGCTTCCCAGAAGTCAGCTAGGTGACAAGGGAAAGACAGTGTAGAGATGCTTGGGGCTGCAGAGATGGCTCTGTAACATACGGTGAGGGACCTGGGACCTGCATGTGGATCCCAAGTATCCACATGAAAGCCAGGCACAGCAGTACATTTGTATGAGCCCAGTGCTAGAGGCAGAAGCTGAGGGATGCCAAGCCAGCCGAGCTCTAGTTTTGGCCAAGAAACAAAACATAAAATTAAGGTGCAGAGAGATAATAGAAGATATTTGATGTCAGACTCTGGCCTATACATGTGCAGACATACATAAGCCTACCTGCACCCACACAGATGTTCACACCACATACCTAGAAAAAAAATGCATGTTTGTGTGTGTGTGTGTAAATTATATACATATAAATAAAATTTTAATAAAAAATAATAAAATTACATACATATATAAATAAATTTTTATGGTGCCAATAGTCCTGTAAAAACACTTCTGTGACTTACCCTAATGAAACTCAGTTGATTTTACACACACACACACACACACACACACACACACACACACAGGAAGGGGATCGGCAGCAGCTGGAATGGAGGTAAGGGATAATGGGAGTACAAATGTGGTCAAAGTATATTCTGTACCCGTGTGAAAAGGTCATAATGAAACTCATTATGTATAATTCATATGTTAGTAAAAATGTAAAAAAAATACATAAAAATTATAAGATGAGAGAATGATTATTCTTACCAGTTCTTTGTTAAACCATCTCAGATTTTGACATACCTGCTTTTTCATGTAACAGATGTGTCAAGGCTTTCAATTTTCATTTGTATATAATATACTTTTTGTACCTTCCTCCTTTAAAGATAAGGAATTAAGGTTCAAAGAACTACAATAACTTGTCTAAGATAATGTAGCTTGTTAATATAGAACAAGAACTTGAACTTGAAGTTAAATACAAAAACACAGCTTTTTTTCAATACTGTTGTTGCTTCTCTAAAATCGTCACTGAAATCCACTAAAGGCAGGGGGAGAGCACTGCCCCTTGGGAGTTCAGTTGATACGTGGGTCTCAGTTGATACATGGGTCTCAGTGTGAATAGTGCCCGCTGTATAGGTTCAGCTTGGGAATGCTGAGGGGGTGTGTCCGTGTCTACTCAGACTTGGAGTTAGCTGTTTAAGGAAATGCATTTGTATTGTTTCAGCTTGAGCAAAATGGCACACTCAGCCCTAGAGTGTATGACTTACTTAGTTTACATTGTACTCTCGATCCAATAGTAGACCAAATGTGTCTATTAAGTCAGTGTTTCTCCTCAGCACTTTTCTAATATTGAGTTAACCAATAGCATTTGATTTTTGTGTATAGCTGTACATTTTTATTCTAATTGACCAGCAAATAGTGGACTCTAAACTGAAGTGGCTTTGAAAGCATTTAATAATGTTGTTATAGGTAAAACTTACTTAAAATAGTCTTCGTTGCTGTATGCCTAGTATGTTACATAGGAGCTTTATAGAAACACCATCTTTTATTTTTCTTTATTGGTTTTGGTTTATTGTTATTACTATTGTTGGTAGTGCTTTGTTTATTTTTATTTTTACATTTATTTATTTGTGGCAGAAGTGTACTTGTACAATAGTGTGGAGGTCAGCGGAAATTTGTAGAAGTTGTCTTTCCCTCCCACTGTGTGGGTCCCAGTGTTAGGTCTCAGGCCAGCAGCATCTTACGTGCTGTGCCATCCTGTTGGCTCTCCACTTCCGTTTGATAGTCTTACAGTCCAGCCCAGACTTGCTTGGAACTTGTGCCAGTCCTGGCAGGTATGTGCTCCCACACCCAGCCATTACTCTTTGAAGGGATTTGACTGTTGGGAAAGGAAGAACAGCAAAAAGTCCTCATTACGTTCATGACAGGGCTGTGTTTTTGGTGGTGGAAGAGTGTGGTAGTAAGGACAAGGGAGAGGCCTTCCAGTCAGGGGTCAAGCGTGAATATGATGGGTTGCTGTCTTGTTTCCCAGAGATGCAAGGTCATGAGTGATTAAAAGGGAGGACCTAGTGTGCTTTTCGTGATAACTATTCTCATGCTCACAAAGTGATCCGTGTAGGGAACACTTCATAAGAAAACTAAGGTAGTATCACTGTACAGGGCATCAGTCATGGGAAACATCTCTCTCGAAGTTGCTCTTCTAAACAAGGAATAATTATTGTTTGTTTTATAAAAATTACTTGGTGTAATTTTCTCACCAGAAGGAAAGTCTTTTTGAGCAGTCTGGTTTTAAAACAGTCACTGTTTTCTCTTTCTAGACGATAGCATTTCTGCTGCAAGCACCTCTGATGTTCAAGATCGTCTCTCAGCTCTGGAGTCACGAGTTCAGCAACAGGAGGACGAGATCACTGTGCTGAAGGCAGCGCTGGCTGATGTTTTGAGGCGTCTTGCAATCTCTGAAGATCATGTAGCCTCAGTGAAAAAGTCCATGCCAAGTAAAGGTAATTAGTACATTGTAAAGAAGAGTCTCGAGTTGGAAATACAAAAGTCTTTGCTTGTTTGAGCTCCTTGTGATTATAGTAGGTTCCTTTAACTCTTCTGTATAACAGCACTGACTTCACCTACAGGCTTAGGCTTCAACACCATGATACTTCTAACTATATAATACATTTTTCTTTTCAAGACGGGGTTGTTCTGTGTAACAGTTCTGGCTGTCCTGGAATTCTCTACACCAGGCTAGCCTTGAACTCACAGAGATCTCCCTCCTTCCCTGAAGTTTTTTTAAGGTGGCCAGTCATTTAAGTTTCTTATATCACAGATTTTTTTCCTTTTGATAGCATATGTTCATAATATATGCACCAGTTACAACTGAATCCTTGCCAAAAGAAAATGACCTGTACTTGAGAGCATAGAGGAAAGTCCAGAGAGCAATTTTAACTGCTAGGAAGACCAGCTATGCCTTGGCTGGTACCTGGGAACCCATGAGAAGCTCTGGGGAGGGGCTGACCTAGTGAATATAATTTGAGAGTACATGTCAGTACCAGTTATACAAAGACAAGCTATTAGTACAGAGTGTGTTAGAAGTCATCTAAAGGTAAGAGTCGTTTTTTTCAAACCAAGGAAACTTAATAAATCAAAGATATAAAATGTTACATTGTAAAGGCACAGACATGTCATTTAGTTTGTATACATATACCGTAGGAGATGGCAAGGGTTGCCATAGGTTGATAATAGGTAAATTGTGTTAGTCAGGTTGTAAGGTGTGAATTTCTTTAATGGGCGCACTAAACTCAGTGACAATTGTTTCAGAACATGAAGGAATTCCTCCGCATCCACACAGCACTCCTGAGACGTCAGAGTTCAGAGTTGTGTTGGTAACTGTTGTCTCAGATCAAGCAGCAGAGGCTGCTCCTATACATGAATCCTATGCCTTTGTTGTTTCTACTTTTGAGAAATAGTGGCTAGAAATCAAAAGGACTAATGGTATCTCTTGCTTTGAGACAAGAGAAAAGGGAAAATATTCTAAAATAATTGCAAATAGAGAAGACAAAATGCTGCCCTCCTAAAGAACAAAGTCATTAGACTGAGAAAGCTTGTCAGCAGCTTGACCAGGAAGAGAATAAGAAAGTGGAAGGGGTACTGAACATCAGAGCTCTTCCTCCTTCCTTAGACCATTTTTACCTTGGCCATCACAGCACCACAGATATGGTAAATGCTACTGACTTGAACATTTTTAAGTTGCTAAAGTATTTCACCATGATAATTTAAATGTTATGAATACAAGAAGTCACCTATGTGGGATACTAACTAGTAATGGATTTTATAGCAAAAGTTTCTGTAGTTTGAGGGGGGAGTGCTCTTATGTAAGTACCTTCCCAAGAAGTTTTGAAAAATAAATGCAGCTGCTCTTCCCCCTTTCCTCTTGCCTGTCTTATCCATCTGCGGTGGGATCTGGGGCGCTAGATTAAGGATGCTCCGTCGGTAGTTAGGAACTAGTTAGTCCCAAGACCTGTCAAAAATACAGTGAAACCACCAGGTTTTGCAACACTCTGGAATGCTCGATTCAGTCCATACATGGACAACTTTAATTAAATATTATTTGTAAAGAAAACCCAACATGAAATTGTCTTAGCTGAACAGTTCAATTTTACTTGAGTCTATTACTCTATTCCCACTCTAAATAAACCTGACTGTTAGTAAATAGGCATACTTAGTCTGTAGCTTTGACTCTTCTGACCACAGCTGCCTACCTTCCTACCCACCAGACATTTATTCCAAGCCCTTTACTGTAAAAGTTATTTTATATAAATTCATTTATATAGAATAGTACACTAAAGTTTGACATGTAAAATATCAGGAATTTATAAAGTATATGGTTGTCATATGCCTCAGAGCTGCCATATTAAAGCACCTATTTAGCTGAGTGAGTGGGCCTAGCATCCCAGCGGCTCAGTGCAGCTTCTCTGTTGGTCTGTATGGATGGTATTAAATCTCAAGTGCTGTTTGATGAATGTTATGGGTGGGGACATCTACTTACTATTTCTAAACACTACAAACTTAATTTTTAAAACTCTGTTCCTTAAGGAATATTTTGAAATTTGTTACAATTTCTTTTTTAACTATTTTAGGCCAACCAAGTCTTCGAGAAGCTATTTCTATGTCCTGTATAACCAATGGAAGTGGTATAAACAGAAAACAGAACCATACCAGCTCTATATCGATAGCAAGAAAAGAAACTCTTTCTTCAGCTGCTAAAAGGTGCCTGATTGTCATGGGGTGGGGGCACTGACCAAGCACAACTATGCATGATAAACTAGGTACTCATGAAAAGAATTCCAAGAGCTCTGTGGGAGTCAAGTGCGCATGTCTTGAATTCTTTAGTTGTGAATGAGACACTTAGCCTGAGGACACTGTGCTTATTTATATTAATAAAAAAATCAATTTTTATTCCAGAAGCTTTTGCTTCTTACTAGAGAGATAGAGAGAGCCATTTCATTTCCTGGAGTTTTGTTGTTAATGTTTGCTTTTTTGTTTTTCAGCAAAAATTTATTGATACTATTGTGAAATTTATTGCTATATAAGTACTTTTTCTTAACAATTGACATATTTGAAAAATAGCATTTAAAAGTATCTACCTTAGAGGTTAAAGGCTATTACAACTTTTTCATTAACAAAAATCAGAAAACTGAGGCATATGTCAAAGTATTCTATAGTGGCATGCATTTGTCCACGTGTTTGGGGCATTAGGGGCAGGAGGATGCTGCATTACAAATGTTCCGGTGTATCACCGACTTGAGTTCCATGTCCTCATCAACCCAATAATTTACTGTTCTGATGATAGTGCTTAAATGACGTTTGCCCACCTTTTGTTTTGTTTTGTTTTTAGTGGTTGGTGCACAGAGTTTGGAAAGGTTATAGAAAACCAGCTGTACCGAGCAGGGTGTTTTGTTGTTTGCTAATGCACGAGGGCAAGCAGTTTAAAAGTAGATGACGTAAGCTGATGGAAAGGGCTTTCTTTCTTCAGTAAGTGAATGCCAGTGTCTGAATGGTGCATACTGTGGCATTACCAAAGTGTGGCCCAGCAGGTGGCTACAGGGATGCTGAGGCGATAATGAGACCATTAGGGCTTTATAGATTCTCTCCAGAACCTCATTACAGACGGTACATTGCTCTTTCCTTTCAAAGAGTGTAAACTGTCTTTGGTTTATTTTTCAGGAGAAGACATTGTAATAAAACATTTATAATAGAAATTTATAATAATGTTTTTTTCTTCAAGGTTGTTTAATTTTTATTTCATCGTTACGTTTGCCTTTGGGTGAGCATATCATGCAATACCCACTAGAAAAGGACTTTGAAATCCCCTGTAACTGGAGTTACTGGCAATTGTGAGCTGATGTGTGGGTGCTAGGAACCAAACCCAGGTTATGTGCAAGAGTAGCGAGGGCTCCTAACTGCTGAGCCGTCTTTCTAGCCCTTAGTATATAGTTTTAATAAACATCCATTTTTTTTAAAAAAAATCAATCAGTTATATTCTTTATTTCCACATCTTTGTTTTCTTTTTTTTTTTTTTAAAGATTTTATTTCTTTATTATATATATGTACACTGTAGCTGTCTTCAGACACACCAAAAGAGGGCATCAGATCTCATTAGGTGGTTGTGAGCCACCATGTGGTTCCTGGGAATTGAACTCAGGACCTCTGGAAGAGCACTCTTAACCACTGAGCCATCTCTCCAGCCCCCCATTTTTATTTTTTATTTTTTAATTCAATAAGTTTAACTTTAACTGGTTTTCTTAAATAGTTGTTGTAGTGATCAGCACAGTAGTAAAGATGGATCAGGAGCGCCGGGTTTTGTTCCTTTATTGGGTAGGGCCGCTGGGTTTTGCTTTTAAGGAGCCCAAAAAGAAAAATCTCTTTGAAGCATAAAGGATAGTTTGATGTTATAAAGAAGTAACATCAAATTCAGACCTCCTGTACACCTTTGTGTGTGTTATGTGAATGCGTGTGTTCATGTATACACATAGCTATCTGCATATGTGGAGGTCATAGGTTGATGTTAGGTGTTCCTCATGCCTTATCTTAGTTTTCAAGACAAGGCTACTTACTAAACGTGTGGTTTGCAATTTTGGCTAGATTGGATGGCCACCAAACCCTTAGGATCCACCTCCAGTGCTGGTTACACGGGAGCTGGAAATCCAAACTCAGGTCCTCATACTTACCACAGCAAGCGCTTCACCCACTTACTGTCTCCAGGCCTGGTTTTTTAATTTTAAGGTTTAATCTGATATTTTGCCAGTGAGAATGTGTTTCTTAGCATACACTTCTTTAAAAACTGAACATAAGAATCAGTAATCAGTAGCCGGTGCAAAGATATCAGAAATGAATCAGATTCAAAATTGTTTTAAGAGTCAAAATTATGTCACTACATTTTTTTTTTCTTTTTTCTTTCTTTTTTGGAGCTGAGGACCGAACCCAGGGCCTTGCGCTTGCTAGGCACGCGCTCTGCCACTGAGCTAAATCCCTAACCCATGTTACTACATTTTTAATTTTTATAGTGCGATAGACTTTTGCTTTATATAGACTGTGTGTGTGCGTGTCTTCACACACGTTTATTTTATGTATATATTGGTGACATATTCTTGAACATACCTTCTTAGAAAATTTAAATGCCCTTGGCATAAGAACTACAAAGCATCTGACGTTGTCCACCCTTTTAATATTGGAGCGCAGGTCTTGAGTTGTTCCCCGCATTGCTGCTGGGGTTATGGTGCAGCTGAGGCTGTATGGTGGGCGTGTCTTATTTTGTTTTTATTTTTGGTTTTTCAAGACAGGGTTTTGTTTTGTATAACAGCCTTGGCTGTCCTGGAACTTGCTTTGTAGACCAGGCTGGCCTCGAACTAACAGAGATCTGCCTACCTGTGCTTCTCAAGTGCTAGGATTAAAGGCATGTGCCACCACACTCAGCAACTGTACAATTGAATTGAATTCAGTTAAATGTCCAAGTGCAAGGTGATAAAAATTACATATAGGTACAGAAGGCATTTTAGCTTGAAATGTATTAGTATTTAGTCTTTTGTCAGGACAAATCTCCTTTTCAAAGGATGCATCTCTGGTCAAATTTTGTTTGTTTCACCTTTATTTAATAACCTTTTTAATTTAGTTTTTAACATGTTTTTCATTTATGTGTTTATGTGGTTATTATGTCCATTTATGTGAGGGTCATTGAATACCACTAGAGCTAGGTTGGTAAGGATGCCGATGAGGACCTGAACTCTGGTCCTGTGGAGGGGCAGCAGGCCCTCTGAACAGCTGAGCCCTCTCTCCAGCCCCTCACAGCCTTTGTAGAAACGTTTTCAACAGTCATTCTAAAGCATTAAACTTCACTTTTACAAAACTGCAGTTTTCTTTTTTATGCGTGTACGATATTTTTATACTTACCTTTTATAATTAAAATAACGTAGCATTAACAGATTTAAATAAAACATTCAGTTTTAGTACAATTAAAGTTTTGATGGAGACTCAGGGATTAGCTCATCCAAAGAGTGCTTAGCTCAGTACCACAGCCCATCCTCCTCTTCTGCCCACAGAGACAGCCCTCAGTCGAAGGGTAGAGGGACCCAGGACCAGTGTGGGTTAAATACGAGCACTTAGGGGCTGGGGATTTAGCTCAGTGGTAGAGCGCTTACCTAGGAAGCGCAAGGCCCTGGGTTCGGTCCCCAGCTCCGAAAAAAAAGAACCAAAAAAAAAAAAAAAAAAAAAAAATACGAGCACTTAGTGTGTCACCAGCCAATTTGTTTCTACAAGTAATGCAGAGTTCTGCTAATGCTCTGATTTAGATATGTTGAAGTTAGTTAAGAGAGCTTTTAAGGGGCTGGGGATTTAGCTCAGTGGTAGAGCGCTTACCTAGGAAGCGCAAGGCCCTGGGTTCGGTCCCCAGCTCCGAAAAAAAAGAACCAAAAAAAAAAAAAAAGAGAGAGAGAGCTTTTAAATCCCCTGCCACAATCACAGAATTCATTAGAGGACAGTTCTGTCCAAAAGGGCAGTCTTTATAGGATGTATTATTACCTTAGATTTTTAAATATAATTATATTAGTTATATGATTCAGGGTCTTGAATTATACTTGTTATTTTGATTTTCAAGTTTGTTTAAATATGTGTTGTTCCATGTTATACTTTATTTTACAGTGGTACAGAAAAAAAGAAAGAAAAGCCACAAGGACAGAGAGAAAAAAAAGAGGAATCTCATTCTAATGATCAGAGCCCACAAATCCGAGCATCACCTTCTCCCCAGCCCTCTTCACAGCCTCTCCAAATAAACAGACAAACTCCAGAGAGCAAGAGTTCTGCTCCCACCAAAAGGTTTTAACTGGCCCCAAGTACAGAGCTAGGGAATGGTTGTAAAGATACCTAGATTCTGTGATTTGGGAAGAGTTGTCTATCCATGGATTCCAAGAGAAAACTTCTTTCATTGCTATATAATCTGTTTTAGAATGTCGGGAATAAAGGGTTAAAACCATAATTTTTTTTCCAGTTACAATTGGCCAAGAAACTAAGTTAAAAACAATTTGATAAAAGGAAAATAAGTATAAACAACCTGAACAATATTTTTATAATAAAATTATTTATGTAGTTGTGTATAAATACATAACCATGGATAGAAATTGCCATATTAATTATCCTCACCACATTTGGCATCATTACAACCTCAACATGCAAGGTCCCTTTAAACAGCTCTTGTGGCTGCGTCTCAGTTCAGCTTTGGGTTTGGGGAGGATAAGTTCTCGCTTGAGTGTAGAAATGAATTCATCTTACCTGCTCTTTCCTATGCCGCAGACTTGTTTGAGAGCTTTTCTCTGTTTCCACAATAATCAGTGTTTGAAAGTGCGAGAGGGAGAGAAGAGAAGAGCATTGTAACAAATGTGTGGGAGCCCAAGTCAGGGAATAGACATGCATGCTGGGCTCACTGCTGCAGCTCCCTATCTCAATACTGATGCCAGTTTAACTCAACTGTCCTATGTAGAAACAGACTCGAGCTTTAGCCTTCCCTGGGTATTTTATTATCATAGTTCTGCTGGGGAATTCGGAGAAACTGTTAAACCATCTCCAGAACTGGTTAGAATTTCAGTCAAGTAAATGACAGTCACTCCGAAAAGACTTGTGACGCATTTCTCTTTTGCTATTTTAATGTTTTGGTTCAAGTCTATGATGGAGGTCTGAAGAACCAAAGCGCCCTTCACGTAACTAATGCATGTTTGCCATTTACAGACGCTTTCCTCTGCGCCTCATGCAAATCTTGTTCTGTCTAAGGGTTTGTGCTCTTCTGCCTCGTCTCCTGTGGAGTTTCTTGAATGTAGCTTATTAATGTTGTTCACCTTTTATTGTGTGTGGGGAAGGTTCATGATCTCTTTAAGGTTCTGATTGACTTGGTGTCTTCTTTGTCCCAGAGTCTCCTTTTCAGCTTAAGGTCTCCTGGAAATGTGCTTGCCCTTCTAAACTGCTCTTTGGATGCACGATTGCAGGATATCGAAGACTGGATGAGTTTCATGGTGGTTAGCAATTGTAGCCAGAAAGTCATTTATAAACATAACATTTCAGTTGTGAATCCAGGGATTCCTCATTGATAATATCAGTCACTTTATTGTAGCACATATTGTTTATTTTTGATCCTGGATAAAAACTGTAAGCAAGAATTTAGTTTTAGCATCATGGTATTTAGAAATTTGTCCCATGTATAAATTGACTACATGAATATAATTATAGGTAGAATGAAATGTGTACTATGAGAACTATTACACACAGATTTAAGTATTTTCCTCTATTAACAGCAGATTGTAAAGATTCTCTTTTCAGATAATGGTTTTTCCTAGTGGGTCTCTTGAATGACAGCATAGTACAGACTTCCTGCCTGCCTTGCTGACCTCCTCCACTCATCCAGCCAGATCCTCTCCACTAATCCTTCTCACCTTGGATTCGCTTTAAGAGAGTGTTAACCACTTCCATCGTTTTCTGATGATGAAACTGTCAATTACATGTCATTGATTCTCAGAATGTTTCTCTAAGAAATTAATATGTTTTTTCTAGCATAAAACGTCCACCAACAGCTGAAAAGTCACATAACTCATGGGAAAATTCAGATGATAGTCGTAATAAATTATTGAAAACGGTTTCAACATCAAAACTAATATCAAAGGTTATAAAAAATACAGACAAGTAAGTTAAGTTATACTTTACCATGTATGAAAATCAATAATTGTGTTTCTACACTGTTGTGTGTAACAACATGCCTGTTGTAACGATGTGCCTGATTTGAGTAACGATGTGCCTGACTTGATTTTTTTTTTTTTAATTTATATTTTTATTTATATGAGTAGCTGACTTCAGACACACCAGAAGAGGGCATCAGATGCCATTGCAGATGGTTGTGAGCCACCATGTGGGTGTTGGGAATTGAACTCAGGACCTCTGGAAGAGCAGTGAGGTCTTGTAACTGCTGAGCCATCTCTCCAGCCCCTTGATTTGAATTTTTAATCTATTTCAGTTCATTTTTTTTCTTGTTAATGTATTTAAGTCTTCATAGAAAAGCTTTGTCTTCTATTCATTTTTCTTCAGTATCTCAATTTTGTAAGATTTAAATATTATACTCTTTTTTGTATATGTGCTTTCAGTGTTTGATGATCTTGAGTGATATTTACTGTATATACAGTATATATTAGCAGTTGAGATTACTGACAAACTAGAAAAATACCATTTCCTTAATTTTACCCGTAGACATTTATCTAAGTTATGTGTTGGCATCAGAAATTTCAGATTCTTTCAGGTGACTCTAATGGTGAGCCATATAAAATAAATATGTTCTTTGTATTCTTTTTCAGACATAAAGATGTCATCATCAATCAAGGTAAGTTAAGATTTCTTTTTAAACATAATTGCTTTTTTTAACATCAGTTTGAGTATTGTTGATTCATAAGAATATGACTTATTTTATTCAGTATAATTTATTATTAACGTATAGTAATCAAAGACATGTATTACTATAGTCATTTAAGAAAATGCTCGGTTTTTATTGTAAGATATGTCATTTTTGTCTCAACCAGCAAAAATGTCAACCCGGGAGAAAAGCAGCCAAGGTAAGGATAAGCTGACAGGGCTGCCCCGAGCCAGCCTGGCCTCTGCCTCTTGCTCTGACTCTCCTCTTAACAAAGGAAATACTGTGATAATTGGAACTAGTGAGTTAACTGCTTTAAAAAAAAAGAGAATCTGTCATCTGTGAGATCTGAACAATTAAGGTGAATAGTGAAAATAAATGAAACAACAGAAGAAATCAAAAGATATATTTCTTCCCAAAACTACTTAGAAAAGCCAATTTCAAAGATTGATTTAACTCTGTTTCCTGTCTTGCTAACTTGGTTGCAAATAATCACTTATTTCTGGCCGAGAAGAGCCCTATAATGAGTCTAGCAAAGCCTTTCCTCTTAAATGTTTCCCTTTCGTTAAATTGCTATTTCTGGTTACTTGCTGTCTCCTTGTTCTAACCAAAACAGATTAACTCTGTATATGTATATTTAATTGCAAAGGAAGTTTTCTGTATCAGTTTTACATTCTCCTCAGGTTGCTTGCAAATTTAATTGAAGCATGCTGTTTTAAACAAAATCTTGCCTTTTCTGTGCATGTTTTTTGCAGCTCATCTCCTGTGTCATAACTCTCTTTGTTATTTGGACTATTAATTGGCTAAAATGTGCTTAAATTTTTTTGTTAGTAATTTAACTTAATTTCTGTGGATTTTTACTTTCATTTTAGTAAGTAAAATATACTTACTGGCTATACTCTTTAGGTCATAAGTTTTTTATACCAATTATAAATAAGTTAAAATGTGATGATATTTAGTTAGATCTTAACATTTTGTAGTACAGTAGTATAGATTACATAATGCTGACATACTCAAGGAAAATACTGAATTTATTTACAAACACATTTTGACTCTAGCTGAACTTTGTTAAGTAGAGAGACTGATATACAGAAAGAGCAGTGGATGTAAACAGTCTCTTGTCCAAAAAATTCTGTTTGGCAGCCTTATGGCCTAGTCCTAATGACAGTGTCCTTGAATAGTGTTCTGGCCCGAGAATAGTAATCCCAGCAAAGCTTCCTTCACATAACTCTTAAGGGTGGAACACTGCATACAAAAGTTCTTTAAAACTAAGAAGCCTTGTGCCAGAGATGTGTGCTGTTAGCATGTGGTCTCAAGAAACGCTCAAATCTAACAGTCCTCTTAGGGTAACTGAGAAAGGGCTGTCTGTCTGCAGTGTGTCTGGAAGGGGGGCTGAACATTAGTGTGTGAGAGTGGTTTGTGTTGGCACAGTCCTAAGTCGTTCCGGCACACCAGTGATAGTGCCATTGTGTGCATGGGAGCGGCGCAGAGGAGCAGTGCTGGCAGTGCCAGGTGCTTGGCAGGAGGCAGAGAAAGGTGTAGGAAAGAAGACAGTGCTTTGTTACAAGGATTTTAAGACAGGCGTTGTGGTGCACACCTTTAATCCCATCATTTGAGATTTAAGGGGCAGGGGCAAGCAGATCTCTTGAGTTTGAGGCCAACTAGTCTACAAAGCAAGTCTGGGACAACCAGGGCTCTATTGCATAGAGAAACCTTGCCTCATTTACTTTAAAAACAGTTACCTCAGGGATGGGAATTGGTGTCATCAAATGTTGACTGCACTGAGAACTAAAGATTTGTTTATGTTTTTTATGCCTTTGGGTGCTTTGTTTACATGTGTGTCTACACACCGGAAGATGGCGTCAGACGGCTGTGAATTGTCATGTCGATGTTAGGAATTACACTCAGGACCTTTGCATTAGTGAGTGCTCTTAACCATTGGCCATCCCTTCCACCCACCACCCACCCCATCAGCACTCTTGTTCAGTCATAGTGAATTTGAGAAAAGAAGTGGATTAATTCTAAATTGTTGAGCCGGCGTACAGTGTGGGCAGTAGGAAGTGAGTGTTGTGGAGACCAGCTCTGGAGACCTAGACTGTGACCTCTGCCGAAAGAGCACTGGAGAAGCACACAGATGTAATTACACTTGTATTGTCTTTAAAACTGAGAAACCAAAACAAGAATCCCTTAGCCCACAGACATACGGACAGCAGATCTTTAAACCCATGGCTTCCGGTGTCTAGAAACTGACACTGAGATTATTCTACTTTCCCAGGTCTTTGTTTTTGTGTTATAATTGCAGAGGTAGGTGTGTGTGTGTGTGTGTGTGTGTGTGTGTGTGTGTGTGTGTGTGTGTGTGTGTGTGTTTAAAAGCCCTACACTCAAATGTATAAAATTAAATTAAAACATGGTCTTTGTTTTCTGTAGGGTCTAAATACATTTTTAAGGTTGATTTTCATTTGCATGGCATAGTACATCATATTTTCTAATATTTTATTTATCAATGCTAAAATCGTTGCTGAACATTCTTTTAGAATTGTATATATTTGTTTTATTTTGGCCAATGACACCATCTGCTTTGTCATGGGAAGAAATCTATTTACATTTGATACTTGTAAGTCAGCAATAGCAGAAAAAACCTACCTAAAGTATTGGGCCTTCAGGCATAGCAAAGTAAGAGGAAATCTTGGAAAGGCTGCTTGTTCTGAACAACAGCTAAACAGAAAAGCAGGTGCCCTGGTGGAGAGGAGTTGGCAGTGGGGAATGATGTCCACAGGCAGCTTTGAGGTCAGGCATGAAAGGAAAGGCAGGAAGCTCCTGCCTGCTGGCTTAGATGTTCACCAGATCAACACCCGCTCAACACTCGTTCCATGCCTAGTTCTGGACTTTGTTACAGTCAGAGCAGAGGTAAAGCACCTCTGGCAGTTCGACCTTACATTGTCCTGTAGGGATGTTTATCATTAGCTACAGCGGCTAGGTTTTGGCACAGTGCTAACGGTTTGTAACTTACTGACTGAAAACCAGTTGTGGTTGTTTGTGTTTGTTGTATGATGCTGGGACTTAAACCCAAGGCCGCAGTGCTAGGCAAACAGCCCACGTTCTCTGATGTAGACTGCAGTTCTGCATGCACTGAGCTGCATTTTTAGCCCTGAAGAACATGTTTTAAGCTCAGCCTGGACTATGGGAGGGTTTCTGGTGGTTAGAGGAAAGCCAGCATTCCTCAGGAACTTGCAAAACTAGTTTCCATCCCCCAACAGGGGTCATTTCCCTTAGCTGTGGCAGAAGGGACCTCTAGCTGGCTGTGGCGCCCATCAGCGTATTAGAGTAGGCAGGCATTGGTGACAGTGTAGGCCTCCTCCCCACAGTTACTCATCCTCCTCCTGTGTATTTGCTCTCTGCTCCTGCTTCTCTCTGCCCTCTACCTACCTACCCTCTGCCCCCTGCTAGTGTCCCCTCTAGTGTCACAGACAGCCCCGGCCACCATGTCCAGTCTGCTGGCAGTGCCCAGTCTTTTCTCTCTCTCTCTCTCTCTGTATTCCCCTTCCGCCTGCTGCCATACCTCTGGCTGTTCTTTCTCTCATATGTACAGTAAAAACGTTTCCCTTAAGCATACCATGGGACAGTCATGTTGTTAGTTTACACAGTAAGTGGTCTTCATAAAATTACCTTCTGGAGAAAATAGATGTCTGACAAAGAGATGAAATGAGTGTAGCTGATAGATAAGCTTATCCTTATAATAGTTATTGATTAAATCTTTTGTTGAGGTAGTGTTTCACCATGTCACCCTAGCTGTCCTGGAACTTGCTGTGTAGACCAGGCTGGTCCCAACTTCATAGATCTAGCTTGCTGCCTCTGTCTCCTAATTGCTGAGATGGAAGGTTTGTGCCATCATGCCTGGCTTTTGTTTTATGAGATGTTGTGGTCCAAACCTAGGGCTTTGTACATGCCAGTCAAATGTCGTCTGCCTGAACTCCCTTTAGATGTGTTAGTGTCTGGAGCGGTTCTGGAGCAGTAACTGAAAGTCTCACTTTATTAGCTCTTTTTTTTTTTTTTTTTTTTTTTTTTTTTCGGAGCTGGGGACTGAACCCAGGGCCTTGCGCTTGCTAGGCAAGCGCTCTACCACTGAGCTAAATCCCCAACTCTTATTAGCTCTTTTTTAAAACTGAATAACTACCATTTTTCTGACTTAATGTTTCAAATCAGTGTTCTTTTTTCATTGACGTTTAAAATGTATTGTGCAGATAGATCATTTGAAGTGTATGCACATTTTGGAGTGAATAAATGAATCACCTCAGTCACATTCATGTGAGAGCATTTAACATCTGCTCTCCTGGTCTACTTGGTCGTCAGAGCACTAGCTCTCCTGCCAGTGGTGATTGAAGTTAGTGCACACTTGTTAATCATCTGATCATATTGAGAACTTTAATGACTAAAGCCCTGACTGGAAAGAAATCTGTGTAGTTGAGGAAAGGATCAACTGAGAAGCAAATGTTACTAAAAGCCTATAGTAATTGGATTTAGCTAAATGGTTGCTCTCAAACATTTCTTTTTTTCATGTGTTTGTTCACATGTGTGTGGGCACACTTGTATGTCCTATGTGCCATATGGAGGCCAGAAATGTCATGTCTGGGGTCTTCCTCCATTGCATGGACTGTCATTAGAACCAAGAGCTGGCCAGTTGAGATGGTTTAGGTAGCTAACTTGCTCCAGGGATCACCTGTGCCATCTGAGCTGTGGTCTATAGACCAAGCTGGCCTTGAACTCTAAGAGTTCCACCTACCTCTGCCTCCTGAGTGCAGTGCTGGGATTTAAAGTACGCTCCATCACACTAAGCTTGGAACCTAGTTTTAGAATAAAAATATTTTTAAGTTCTAAATAACACAGTTTTGGAATGCAGACTTAAAATTTATTGAAATTGGTTAGACCATATTTTCTTTTCTGAAAAGTAGGAGGTGGACTAGATGGACTCTTAAGGTTTTTTCTTTTTGAGTTCCTAGCCTGTGCAAGAGTGGAAAAGTGAATAATCTTAATCCACAGTATCCCACAGAATTGTCTTTATATAAAATGACCTTGTCACTGATCAGATTCAATTACAATACACATTTTTTCTTAGTGTGAACACTGGGGAGGGCCAAAGCTGAGGTTCAAATGAAGGTCCACGTCAGAGTTTGTGTTCTGTCACTGTGGACCCAGACACGCTAGCTGTGGCAGCATAGCAGATACTCACTACTACAGTCAGCGAGCAGCCTCTGCTGAGACTGCCCTGCTCTGTTTACTAGCATGAAGGTGAGTGTTCAACAATTTTCTAGACCACAAAACCTTTGTTGTTATTGTCACTGTTCCCAAACCTTCCTTAGACAAGTCCCTTGACGCACACTTTTCAGCTTGTCTTCCCTACGCATTCACAGTGATGACAGCAGAAAGCACTGCTCAAGTAAAGTACGCAGTGGTTAGAAGACCCTAGGTCAGGAAGCCGGAGAGCCGGGCATGGCGCCACACACCTTTAATCCCAGTACTTGGAGGGCAGAGCCTGGCAGATCTCTGTGAGTTCAGAGCCAGTCTGGTCTACATAGTGAGTTCTGGGATAACCAGAGCTACACAGTGAGACCCTATCTGAAAAGAACAGAAAAAGAAGAAACAGACAAACCTGAGAGTCTCAAGAAAACATTAGCATCCAGAATGCCAGTTGCTGGGGAGAGAAGAGCTCCATCTTCATATTGTGTTTCATTCCCATGCACAGGACTGTGTGCGAAAGCTGTCTGCTGCCACACAGGCGTTTCTCATTTCCATCCATGCATTCAGTCTCTCTCTCTCTCTCTCTCTCTCTCTCTCTCTCTCTCTCTCTCTCTCTCTCTCTCCTCCCCCCCCCCCCTCTCTCTCATACTTTCAAAGAAGTAGACATTTTCAATTGGGAGACTTCATAGTAAATTATTGGTTTGCTATTTCTCTAAGAAAATGAAGTTAGAGTTGTACTGCTCCCTGAGCTGGTACTGGAACTGTGCCTGTGCGTCACACACACAGCTTGAGTTCGTGGCCCTTGCTTTTAAAGTATACGTGGTAGAATTGTGAGAATGTTGGTGCATTTGCCTATCCTTGCTCTCCTGTAGATAGCCGCTTTAAAGTTCATGCAGAGATTAAATGGAATGTTAAACTACACAAGCAAATTACTAAACAGTGTTTTAAAATGGTCATTGCACACACACACAGTGGCACATACATGTAGACCAAGCACTAAAGTTTGAGACTCCCCTGGATTACATAGCCTTGTATCAGAATAATAGAGTAAAAGTTAAACATCTTTCTCAAAGGAAGAAAAATATTCTCAGGGGCCTCATTATGTTTCTCATCATATTAACTCATTTAATCATAATTCCAAGTAGCAGTACTACCATTTTATATGCTAGGAAAGTGAGCCCAGGCCTCACAGCAAATCAACAGATCCCAGCCAGTCTTTCTTTCCTCGTGTACTGTATTGCTTTCTTCCTGTGCCAGAAAGTGTTCACGTTCCTACATTCTATGATCTCCAGTGTGTGCTACCAGCTCAGATGGCAAAGCTCCCCATACACTGCCGGTTTTATTTCATAACAGAAGAAACAGCACCGATAGCGCCGTTGTTGTCTTATATAATTGGTTTCGCTGCTTAACAGTTCATGAAAGAATGCCGCTCTGAGCTCCTTCACTTACGCTTCCCTTCTGGAGCAGTGGACACACTATTAATATGTTATTTATTATTCAGAAAGCATTGATCATGGACACCTTTGATCAGATCACACATTCTAGGAGAAATTTGAAAAGAGATTCAACAATTTGATGTTCTTTTTTTAAAAAAGGAAGTTATATCACTGGTCAGTAGCTGTAAGAGTGGATTTATCACCACTCCCAAGGCTAACGCTGATTCTAGAAGGGGATATTTATAGCTGGTAATTGCTTCGTATCACCAAGGTTCAGCTATGCTAAAAAACCATCAGGAAGCTAAGGCCCACTCTTAGATTCAGAAGTAAGGATGGCATGCATCATGTGTTGTTAAAACCATTGCATAGGAGGGCTTACCCTGTTCTTAGATCCAACCCTAAAGCAGAGCACACCGAGTGATAACAATAAAAATAACTTGAACTTCTCACCCAGGTAAGTGTAGCTTTCTAAGCTGAATTAACAGTTGCAGGCAGATATCCCACAAGAAATTTACCTTTCTCCTCATAGTTTACATTACATAAACTACTGAATTTTACATAATGGATCACCGCAGTGTTTTTCTAAGGTAACTTGGGTCATTAATTGAGATATGAAGATCACATCAGCCCCTGGTTGATGATGACCACACTTCCATTTTGTGTCAGGCAAGTTCATAAGACATTCCTGTCTTGCTATGTCCAGCCTCTTTCTCCTTCCCTTGTAGCTTTGGCAACCATTTCATGTGATGACTTATCAGTATGTGGGTTGTCAAGATGCTAGGGGTAGAGATAGGTGGGGTGGTGTTGGTTTTAGTTTTTTCAGGGAATGAACGCTGGTCTGTGGGTTTTTCCCGCTGTTGTTTTGTGTTTTGACACAAGGTCTCAGTATACAGGCATCAGACTGAGTTGTGGAGACCCGGTTGTTCTTGGATGTGGGTGACCTTTTCCACCCCTGAGTGCAGATATGCCTACCATGCCCAGTTCCCATCTGCTTTCCTTGATAAGAGAAGCACAGTCAGTGTTGATTTGATCCTAACTCACCTTGTAAAAATATTTTAGTCTGAGACTACTAAAGATCTTATAAACAACTATTGAATTATTTAAACAAAAGCTGTTTCAGAACCTATGGTGCTAGTAACACATGAAAGACTGTTTTCTTAGTGTCTGGAAAGTGTTCGTGTTTTAGTTGTAATTGGTGATTGGTCCAGGCTGATTGAAGACACAGTTGTGAGGTGGGAAGTGTCCTCGCTCACTCACTATATAGCATAGCTCTAGCTTCCTCTCATCTTAACTTGAGGAAATATGCGAGTCCTTTTCTCGTGCTGTAGTCCAAAATCATGGGATTTGGGTTTTGGTATGAACACCTGACATGAAATCTGCTGTCTTAAATCATGCAATTTAGTAAATATTGACTAGTGCGACATTTTATAGTAGATTTAAGCTTTTATTCCACTTACTTGGCTCAAGTTCTGTCACTCATTTCCCATTTCTATAAACCCTAGTTAGCTCACTCCTCCCATTCATGAGTGTGACTGTTTTAAATATGTCATATGAACCAAGCAGTAGCTGTTTTTCTGTGACTGGCTTACTTACATGTGTATACCATATCTTTTTACGTTGTTGCAGATCTTGGCTGTTAGGAATAGTGCTGCTGTGAACGTGAGAGTTAGTGTTGATACCTATTTGTGGTCTTGATTTACGTTCTTTTGGAAAATATCCAGTAGTAGGATTGCCAGATGACGCAGTAATTGTATTTGAATTGTCTCTGACGAGCCTCCACCCTGCCTTTCCGTTGTGGCAGCCTCCTTCGGCAGCTCTTACAGTCATCCTCTTTTCCATACCTCTGTCTATGCTGTTTTGTTAGTCAGTCTAACATTCCAGGTCTGGAATGACATGCAGTTCGGTTTCCAGTCATATTTCCTTGAGTTACTATTAATGTTGCATGCTTTTCCAAATTGCTTGTAAACAATTTTTATATCTTTTTTTCAAGAAGTACTTTCAAAGTACTCGCCCACTTTTAAATGCATTTAAAGAGGGGTTGCCTTGGTTCATTTTCGAGGTCTTGATGTTTAGGTTGATTATGTATTGTGATAGACATGATTGTTCTCTAATTTTTCTCTCCCTTGCGAATTACGACTCCTTGGTCGTAAAGGTTTGCATTTTTTACCTGAGCTTTTTCAGCTTCTTGTAGAAATATATAGACATATTAATAAATAAATTAAACTTGGATGAACACAGTTATTCCCAACTAAACAAACGGACACAGGTTTGTTGTTCATCTTGATTTTTGCTTCCACTCTTTGGACGAGATATTAATAGTGTCACTTTGTTTTCAACATATGCTCTGTAGTATGTTAAAAAACATGCAGTGGAAAATTTTAATAGCTATTCTTGTCATGTTTCAATGTATCAGTAATCTACTTTCCTACAATTATATGGGAAATACATGTGATTTAATCTTTATCTTATGTTTCAACAGAAGGAGAATATATTAAAATGTTTATGCGAGGTCGGCCAATTACAATGTTCATTCCTTCGGATGTTGACAACTATGATGACATCAGAACAGAACTGCCTCCTGAGAAGCTCAAACTGGAGTGGGCGTATCCTTTACAGACATGAAACAAATCTATTTGCTTTGTCCTAGTTTAATTTCTAATGCATCAAATTTTTCTTAAACCAGAAGTAAAACATAACAAACCTAAGAACCACTTGAGAAATTAAAAAGGAGACAGGATCTCTAAAATGTGTTGGCTATATTTTGCTAATAGCAATTTAAAATCGTCAGAATTAGTACAAACATGAACTGCAGTAAGCAGCAGTGGTGAGGCTGGGATGGTGCCAGACTGGAACTGGAAGGACAGTGGCCGAATGCTGGCTCTGCACTTGCCCTGTGAGCCTTAACGTTCTGTTAGAACAGGCTGACACCTGCCTCAGAGCCACTGTAAGGAGTTAAAACACTGATTTGACATCTATCATGTCACAGATGATGAATCCTATTCTTAGTTTGTTTTGAGACCTGGGGTCTTGCCATATCTCCCTGTGCAGCCTTGTACTCGCTATGTAGCCTAGGGAGGCCTTACATCACAAGAGTCTTCCTGCCTTAGCTTCCCAAGGGTACCACTGCTTAACTATTATGAGTCCTCTTAAGATCTCAGATTGGCAAGGATGACTGTAGTCCTGAAACTGACTACTTCTCTGCCAGACTCAGATGCACACAATAGTTTAATACTGAGCTTTCCTGATTCCGTGTGGAAAGGCTCATGTGGGTGCTAAAACCTCAGTTAAAAAAAAAGATGCCAGCTGTCTGACCTCAGCTCTCTGTTCTTTGCTTTCCTCCCACACACAGTCTTTAAAGCCCGTACGTTGGACCTGGTTAAATTAGCTTGGAGAAGGTTGCCAATCCTGGAATGTGGCACCAGTTTTTACTGCCATTCTCACTGCAAACTGAAGGTAGCTAGCCCTTATACTTGTTACTTTCCTGGATGAGCCTTCTTAGGTCCCACTCTCTGCTTTGCTAGTTGGCTCTCCTTGTACACTTCTCTGTGCATACTGTCACACAGGCCCCACTTCTGATTTGTTCAGAGCTGTGTGTAGCACTGGGCTTGGTACATGCTAGGAACTCAGAGTAGATTTGTCCAAGGAATATGAATATTAAGACAAACACAGTGTAAGCCTTAGGGTTGGGCAGGAGAGGGAAACGTGAGTATCCTGGCTCTAGTCCAGTTTTCTTTCTGTTGTGCTTCGATGGCTTCTTCAACACTTTGAGTATTTGCTTTAAAACCTTGACTTTTCTTCAAGATATGGTTATCGAGGAAAGGACTGTCGAGCAAATGTTTACCTGCTTCCCACAGGGGAGATAGTTTATTTCATCGCTTCAGTAGTGGTCCTGTTTAATTATGAGGAGAGGACTCAGCGACACTACCTGGGTCATACAGACTGTGTGAAATGGTTAGTATCAACACCATTGTCAACTTTGTGCTTGCCTAGCTCCACCATAGTCATCGTCGTCGGAGTTGTACTTAAAGCCTACCATTGGAAGCTTAAAAGTAAAGAAGCCACTAACAGTCTTCCAGCAATAGAACACACTGCTCCGTATCTCTGTCAGTCTGCCCTGCTCCTCGGGTCTTTGTCTCTTTCCATCTGACCTGTCCTGTGGAATCCATGGAGAACAGACTGGATGCTATCAATTTATGGAAGTAGTTTTTTTGTACATGTACTTAGTGTTTATTAAGGGTTTATTCTGTGTGATAAGTTTGGGCTTCAGGTTTTCCCTTTAGAAGGAGAGAAATCAAAACCTGAATGGGATTCTAAGTATCCAGTGTGATGTCCGATTGTCCGAGTAGAGCTCTTTTTTGATGCTAGGCTTGGGCGTTGTGAGGGATGTTGCTACTCCTTAGATGTTGTTCAGTCAGGTTACTAGAACCCATTGTTTTCTTGCATTTAAAAGCTTAGCTTCTTTATACTGTTCTGACAACTAGATAAGAATTTCTCTTGTGAATGCTAGGATAGTACATAGATGACAGCCTTCAGAAAAGGTAAAAACACATTTATATTTGCACTATTATATATACAGATCCATCAATGTTAGAAGAGAAAGAGAAGTCTCATGTCTGTCTCAGCTGGGTGCTGGTTATAGTATGTGTGGAGGTCAGAGGTGGAAGTCAGCCGGGGGGGAGCCCTCTACCTTGCACGTGGTAAAGAGCAGGGAGGCAAGTGTATTTTCACTCCTGTGGGCAAAGAAAGTGGTGCAAAATACTATGTAGGCTTCCCCTTGTGAAGCATTTCTTACAGTTTCCTGTGAAAAGAAGCTGTCACAGCTACCTCTAAACACTGCCAGAAGTCAAGGTTAAGAGAAAGGTAGAGAAGTTCTTCCAATTGGTGCAGGTAGGAAAAAGACTTTCTCAGTAGTGGATCCAGCCATGTGTTACAGAAATTATAATTTAAAATTTTTGTTTGAAAAGAAAGTAGTAGAGTTAATTACAGCCAAAATGCTAGTGTGCTAGAGGTTTTCTTAGTGATTAGTTGATGTTTTTATGTTATGTGCGTTAGTGTTTTGACTGCACATTTGCAGCGTGAGAGAGTTAAATCTCCTAGCGCTGAAGAAAGCTGTAAGCTGTGACAGTGCTCTTAACTACTGAGCCATCTCTCCAGTCCCCAGAGCTGTGACAGTGCTCTTAACTACTGAGCCATCCCTCCAGTCCCCAGAGGTTTTAGGTTGGTTTTTTTGTTTTGTTTTGTTTTAATCTCAATTCGGGATATAAATTGTTTAAGAAATAAGAGAAGTATTGGGGGGCTGGGGATTTAGCTCAGTGGTAGAGCGCTTACCTAGGAAGCGCAAGGCCCTGGGTTCGGTCCCCAGCTCCGAAAAAAAGAACCAAAAAAAAAAAAAAAAGAGAGAGAGAGAGAAGTATTGGTAAACACTAGCCTTCTTAGAAATAAAAACCTGAAATTATGCCAGATTATTGAAATATTTCAGAAGATACAATTCTCATCATGGAGAAATTGTAGAAATTTGTGACAGTGTTCTTCTGGAAAATGATTAGCAATATATAGCAGGAACAAAAACCTTTTCCAGTTGAGCTGACTCCTCAATGATTCATCAAGGGAGCCAAACTGACAAGCTAAGCTCAACCCCTAAACCTACAGAGCAGGGGACCACTCACTTGGACGTCTACTTCTGATCTCCACACATAAATGTTAATTGTTCTAATAACATGCAGGGATTCTAGAAAGGGACGTAAATTTTGTCATCAGGAGCTAGGGAAATGGTTCCGTGTTAAAGCTTGCAGTGCACATATGGACCTGAGCTGTAATTCATAGTAACACAGTGTAAACACAGGGCAGTCATGTCTCTTACTGTGATGGACACAGGCAGTGCTCAGGCTAGGCTGCCAGACCGTGGAACAGAAACAGCACACGCTGGGGTCAGTAAGAGACTACCCTGTCTCAAAAAATAAGGTAGAGTAGGCAGTAAGTTAGCTCAGTGAGTAAAGGTGAGTGTGGCAAACTGTATGGAGGGTGCACGCACATACACACACTCCCACATATAAATAAACCAGTGTGGTTTTTGTTTTGTTTGTTTGTTTGTTTTGGATAAATAGGTATCAGACTATCAGGATAGCTCAGAAGGCACTTGCCAAACAACCTGACCATATGAGCCACGTGGTGGGAGGAGAGAACCAACTCCCACAGGTTGTTCTCTGATCTCCACAGACTGGTATACATTTGAACACACATAAATATAATGAAAATTGTAATTGCAAATATTAAGTGAGATGGAGCATGATAGAGAAAGACACCCACCATTGACCTCCAGCCTGCACAGGCAGGCTCGCACACCTACACAGGAATGCACACACTGATTTTGTGGTTGGGTGTGTGTACACCATGGTAAGAGTGCAGTTGCTATAATATTTTCCATTTCATTTAGAATTTGTTGCCCTGGATTAGATTTACAAACGCTTAACATTAAGGGATAGTTATAGGTCTGTAAAATTATATTAGAAGATGTTTACTGCTGCCTTTTGTTTGTAGAAAAGCAGAAATGCCTGAAATACTAAAGAATTGTTAAGTTGGTAGATGTATAAAGAGTGTGTGAGATGAAGCTGTACCTATATTTTAATAGATGAAGATTACACTGGGGCATACTGAATTTCATAAAGTCATGTAAAGATGTTTGCTTAAGTATACGGACTAAAGGGATAATTTAAACAGATGAAAATGGTTCCCATTCTCATCCTACCAAATTACGAATAAATATTTTCTGTGAGTTCAGTGTTCCATTAATTTATTAAGATTAATAAGAACAAAACTGAGAAGCTTGCTTAATTTACTAATAAAAATAAATAGGTCAGGTGTGGTTTTAAGACTTAAAAACTATTTACTTAAAAATGTTGATACAAAGATGTCTTCATGCTGTTTCACGTTTCTGTGTTTAAAGTTATGATAAATGCTGCCTTTTTAGCCTCGCTGTACATCCTGACAAGATTAGGATGGCAACTGGACAGATAGCCGGAGTGGACAAGGACGGAAGGGTAAGCAGCGTTCACGTGTCCTTCTGTCAGAAGGACAGACCCACTGCCCTGAGCCAGCCCCTGTCTCCCTGACAGTTACAGGACAGGATCTCTACAATTAGCAGGGCAAATATATTAGAATGTAAGAAGGTCTCAAAAGATAGATAGCATTCAAACTCTGGCCCCATCCCAATAGTAAACATTCCCTAGGGAAACTATTTACATGTGCAAATGGAAGGATCGTGCTTGTTACAGGTGAAACTGGTTAAACTATATTCTTAGCTGGTCGGACCTCTTGATTTTATGAGGTCGGATACCACTTAGATACCACTTAGAATTTCAGTTACTGTCCATTTCACTAACCTGTCTTACATAGCATCTCATTTGAGGACGACAGGGAGTGTTGATGATGGCTAGCACATGTACATGATGCTCTTGGGTTCAGCTTCTACACAATAAAGCTGTGAGCAAGCTTTATATTAAAAGGCTTTGAAAAACCTTCCCATAGACCTTAGTAGATAATTAGTTTTTTAAGTACATTATGTTAAGAATAAAGATAATATACTAAAAATGAGGTATCAGGGATAGGTGGTTCCTCACACCTGTGGTACCTGCTTCTTGGCTGCCGCAAACAGGAAGACTATCTGAATCAGATCAGCCTGAGTAAAATCTTAAGATCCCATCTCAAAAATAGCACAATCCTAGCTATAAGCTAGCTAATAGAGGACACTAACTTCAATTGGAGCTCTGAGCTGGTTACAGTCTCTCTCTGTCCTGCTCTCCTTATCTCCAAAGATCACAGATTAGGAGGATTAAATGATTTTGTATGTGGCATACATTTAATCATGTGTGAAACATTAAATATGCAAATTATTTGCTACTATGAGCACATGTCCTTATTTTCATAATATGAGTGGAAAACATATATTCAATTGACTGCCCTTCCAGAGGTCCCGAGTTCAGTTCCCAGCACCCACATGTCACAACCATCTGTTATGGGATTTTGTTCCCTCTTCTGGTGGGTGTGAGGACCAAGCACTCATAAAGTAATAAGTAAATATTTAGAAAATATATGTTCTTTGGAGGTATGTCTGAATTTAGTAGTTGTTTTTCTTACTAAGGTGGGAAATTGAGTTGGATGTGGTGGTACATGTCTTTAGTCCCAGCACTCAGAAGACAGAATCAGGTGGACCTCTGATTTTGAGGCCAACCTGGTCTACATAGTGAGTTCTAGGATAGCTAGAGCTACATAAGGGTGAGACCCTGTCTCAAAACAAAAACTAGCAAACAAAAGTATGTCAGGTTGCTGTTGGGAGTGGTATTCTTACCTGCTGTGAGGTAGTTTGTACGTATCCGCACCACTCGATATGCTAGACTTCTCTTGTGTTTTGCAGCCTCTGCAACCCCATGTCAGGGTGTGGGATTCAGTAAGTCTTTCCACGCTGCATGTTATTGGACTTGGAACTTTCGAGCGTGGAGTAGGATGCCTGGATTTTTCAAAAGCAGTAAGTTACAGTTGTTTTTTAAAGTAAACTGTCTAAGCCTGAGTTTGTTTTGTGAATGTGTAGGATCATGTATCTATCCAAACATAAGACACAAGTTATTTTCAGCGTAGCTCTTTAACTCAACAGCTAGTATTGTAACCTAAGTGTTAAATTTGATTTAGTATTTAGGGTATGATTTAGGATCAAGATATTACATTTAATTTAATTTGTCACTCTTAGTCAATGTTCTGTCACTCTCATGGGGTGGTTATAGAGACACCATGACCACAACTTATAAAAGAAAGTGTTTAATTGGAGCTGGCTTACAGTTTCAGAGATTCATTTAATCCATTGTCGTCATGGTGTGGAGTATGGTGGCATGCAGACAGGTACGGTGGCTGAGAGTCTACCTCTGGTTCCACAGGCAGCTGAGAGAGGCTTGGGCTTGGCATGGGCTTCTAAAGCCTCAGAGCCCGCTCCCAGTGGAACACTCCAATATGGCCACACCTCCTTATCCTTTCAGATAGAGCTACTTCCTCACGACCAAGCCTTCAACTCCGAGTCTGTGGGGGACATACTCAGTAGGAACCAGCACATTGTCTTTGTCCTGAGATAGGGTACCAATATAGTGGAAGGAAATTGAAATAAGCAAGAAGAGATGACCTAATTTCAATTTGTATCATAGGAGTCGTCCATCTTATTAGGTAACTCAGACATGACATTTCATTTCTATAAAATATCTTTTCTTGGTGTCACATGAGAGAAAGGAACCAATCAGATCTTTGTATTCCCTAAAGATGATTAATTATTTAAGTTTTGCACTGATGATACTGTATGGTGATCTGGAGAAATGGCCTCACAGTTAAGGTCACTTGCTTCTCTTGTCGAGGATCTGGGTTCAGTTCCCAGGACCCACATGATGGCTCACAGCCATCTCTAACTAGAGTTCCAACAGATCTGACACCCTCTTCTGGCATCAGCAAGTACCAGCCAAACATTCATGTGGTGCACACACACATGCAGGCAGAAAAAGAATCGTTTTTTAAATTGTGTGTAGCAGTGTCACTTCAGCTTTGAGGGCTTATTATGAGAGGAAAGTAAGATGTTGCTCATCCGAACACTTTACTTTTCCTTGAATTCATGGTTATGTTTATGAAGTAGTAAGAAACCTGTATTTTCACAGACACATTTTAAATTTTCAAGTGGATTTCATTTTACACTTCAGAATATGTTTAGCTGTTCATTTTACCTCCTCAGTTCTTACCTGTGAGGAGCTATATTCTGACTTACAGGAATTTTGTGGATCATGAGAAAAAGACATATTTTTAAAGCAGAAAATCTAGTTGAGTTTAGCAGCTTTGCTGGTTTGCAGGCACCGAATGACAGAAGTCTGGCAGGCCGAGAGAAGGGGAGGAACCACAGCAGAGCGTCGATGAGGGGCTAGTGGCCTGGCTCTGTACCATGACTGAGTACTCAGATTGTCTACCGTGGTCCGTCCTCTGTAGCTTTACTTAATTCTGATGATCATTTCAGTAGAGGGAGGCAAGGAGAGGCAAATGCTGCCCCCCTCCAGCTTCACCAGAGTGTCTGTTCCAGAGACGTTTTGAGGCATGCACCACCAGTGCTATTAGAAATTCATTGTTTGACATCATCCATAAACTAACATAATCTGTGGGAAATAAAAAATATTTATTTTCATTTATCTCATTTATTCATGTTGCTGTAAACCAAGTACGTTAACAAAAGCTGGATTCAGTGAACTTTAAAGTATCATTTAATTTAGCATATTCCATCAAACTATTCAAAGTTCATCAGACAGAAGTGCGTGGAATTGTGTTTCTGTGCGACTCCTGCATGGAGAACTGCCTTAAGTATTTTCTACCAGCAAGAAGCATTGGACAGCGGAGGTACTAGGAGAGCCTCAGAGGTGGGCTACGGCTAGATGACAGCCAGGACTCACTGTGGACATAGGAGGAAAGTTAGAGTGTTTCTATATTTCTAAAGAAGCAGTTGTATCTGGAAGGAGTTTAACAAATTTTTCATTGTCTCACTGTTAGTTTTAATAATGGTGTTTTTCTGCACATTTACTTACTTAGGACTCAGGTGTTCACTTATGCGTTATTGATGACTCCAATGAACACATGCTTACTGTGTGGGACTGGCAGAGAAAGTCCAAAGTAGCAGAAATAAAGGTAAGTCAAAATGAACTTTGACGGTGTGCTTGTTTGACAGGTATTTGGGTTTATAATCTATGCCTATGCAGGTTAGAAGAGTAAGTGCACAGTTCATATTTGTCCATTTTTTTTTTCTAATTCTCAGATTACAGTGCAATTAGATAAACCATAAGAGCTGGTGGGTAACGGTTTCTTATTGCAGAGAACACTGAGTGCAGTCCCTACTCACACTGCACTCTGCTTAGCCATTGCTGTTGCATGAGTTGGGCTTTTCAGTCAGTGTTTAAAGCTTTGTAAGTCCAAAGGAAAGCGTCACCCAAGAATATCCTTGATTCAGCTGAAGGTCATATATAAAACGATATGGTTTTGATATAATGACTGTGGACAGTTCCGTAACCCTTAGAGGGGTAGTAGAATTGATGAGTGCTGTAGAATTCTGCAATGCTGTGGTGGGCTCAGCTTGGCTTGTAAGGAGATGGTAAGGAAGCATTGAAAGCTGCATTTGTGTGGGACAGAAATGTAAGACTACAGAAGGACAGTGGTGAGTCCTTAGAGAAGAATATGTTTCCAAGGCTGGAGAGATGGCTCTGCAGATAGAACTAACTGGCCCTGCTCATGCAGAGGCCCAGCTCCCAGCACCCACACACCGTGTTCTGCCCATGACTCCAGCTGCCTGGAAAGCAGGCCTCACCTGCACTTTCGTGCAAGCATCCACACAGAAACACATATGCATAGACATGATTAAAAAGTGAAAAAAGACAGGATATATTTTGCTTTAACTCCCTGTCTCTTTTGTCAGGGTTATTTTTGATAAATTGCAAGTTTTTGACCGTTTGGTTTAAAAATGTTTTTTTGTTGTTGTAACTTCTAAAACAAGCAAGGTACATTGATTGTACTTGAAATTCAATGTCAGAAGAATCTCACGCCTTGAAAGCCTACGTGAGGACAGGTGATCTTTAGCTGCTGCCATTCTGTCTGGTTTGTTCACTGACGTGGAGGGAAGTTGCCGCACAGTGACACACATAAGTGTTTTCCCTTTTGTAGTTAGGTCCGCCGTGTGAAGGAAGTCTTGGTTTCTCCACTGCTATTCTTCACCCCCTTTCCAGGATATGTTCTAGTACAGAGCTTTGTTTCAGACGCTCCACTGAGGGACTGAAGATGCTGCAGTGTGCGTCTCTGACTCAGGTTTTCCAGGCATCGGATCTGAATGTCCCCTGCCACAAAGCAAGAGTAACTTGTCGCAGGCTCTTCATTGGCTCACCCACTCCCACCCAGTGTTGCTGCCCAGTGTGGATGCTGTAGTCATCCAAGACCAAGGCCTCATGCTTGTCTCGTCCCCTCTTTTCTCTTTGCTCAGATCCCCAAACTCTCCTACATGTCCATGGCCAGAGTAGGTCATTGTAAAGCAACCAGAGCTTAAGTTCAGAGTATTGATTTGTTCTATTCGGAGTGGAAAGGAAAGCCCTTGGGTTCTAGGGCTAGGTGCCTGGGCCTTTTCTCCGGTCTTCCTCCTGTGTGTTGTTGAACTTAAGGCATTCTAACTGGACTCTCTTTGCTTAAGTCATAAAGATTTGTGTGCCTGGTAAATAACTTCTCTTTGTGTAAGTTTAAAGGTCAGTATGGAAGTGCTGCTGTGTGGCTAAGCTGGTATAGCCATTTTGGAAAGCTGTTTGCATTGCTTGCCAAGGTTGAACACGTGCCTACTTGCTGACACAGCCTGTTCCTCTCCAGAGAATATAAACCCAACAGAAATCAATTGATCTGCTCTGTTCACTAGAATGCAGATTACAGTGCCGTTTCCAGTAGCTATAAAAAAATGAAACTACCCTAATTCCAGTCAGCAGGAGATTCATTTTCTCCCTCTCCCCTCCCCTTCACCCCTTTTCCAGGGAATATTTTACAGCATTTAGCATGAACATGAATGGATCTCACAAATACAATGTTGAAAATATACTGTACACGCCAAAGGAACGCACTGCTTGCAATTCCATTTAAGTGAAGCGGACAGCTCGCCGCTCTGACCTCCTAAGCAGAGGCATAGGATAGATAGCTAGAAAGGGAGATGGCCTGTTTCTAGCTCTGGTGTTTTGAGCTTTAAGACAACACATTGCTTTTGCATTTTTCAGTGTGTTTTCCCAAATACATAATGCATAATCTGTAATTCTTAATAAATGTCTCACAAATAAATAGCAAAGAATTGATACAATAGCATAAGGATATTAAATTCAAATCTTGATCCTAAAATTCTGTTCTTAAATTTTTCTTAGGAAAATAAGGCTTAGGAGAAAAGGCAAATTTCCTAACTATTATCCCCAACTTTATAAGGAACTCTAATTGGATTTTGGTAATAGTAAGAATATTCATTCTTCTAAAACTGTTGCTTTTTTCACAGACAACAAACGAAGTTGTTCTGGCTGTGGAATTCCACCCAACAGATGCAAATACAATAATAACATGTGGTAAATCTCATATTTTTTTCTGGACCTGGAGTGGCAATTCGCTAACAAGAAAACAGGGAATTTTTGGGGTAAGGATCAGAATATAACATCATTGGATGTTTGTGTGGGTATAATAATCTTTTATTGTTGGGTAAGCATAAAATCACCATGCCAAAGAGAAACTGAAAATTCTCATTTTATTGTAGAAATATGAAAAACCAAAATTCGTTCAGTGTTTGGCATTCTTGGGGAATGGAGATGTTCTCACTGGAGACTCAGGAGGAGTCATGCTTATCTGGAGCAAAACTACCATTGAGCCCCCGCCCGGGAAAGGACCTAAAGGTATCGGTATCTTCCTCTCTTCCTGTTCCGCCTGCACAACACTCACATGGTGCTGCTGTCCTGCCCATAAAGACCAGGAGAGACCTTGTGGAGTAACGTGAGCACTCCAGGAAGAGCCTTTCTAAGGACATTGTTCCTTATGCATATGTAATCCACATGTGATCCTATAGACCAGTTCCCTCCAGAAGTTTAATAGAGAGGGCGAGCAGACTTAGAGATACATGCTAATTTAAAGCTATAAAGTTTCACGCTCTTGGGCTGGCACTCAGGTATCCGAGCAGAACTTGTGGTCATGCTTTTAGGAAGGACAGATGGAGAAAGTGAGTGAACCACAGTTCTGTCCCCTCCTTTCCTTTCCTACCTGCGGCTCCTCTTCCCAACCCTACTGGCAGGCTTGGTATTCTTCCCACACATTGGCAGGGCACAAACCAGGTACACACGAAGAAGATGGTTTAAAAATGTTTATCACTCCTAAGTCTTTGTCAAGCTCCTTTCTAAAATTGAGCAGTCCAACCATTCGGCCTGCTCACCAAGTCACTAGCATGGGCCTTCGCCTAGGTGGTAAGACAGTGACCTAATGTTAGCATCTCCCAACATTGGAGTTTGAGTAGACAGAGATGCCGTCAGTTGGCAGGCAAGGTTGTTGTAAAAATATAAACAATAGAAAAAGTAGGGTTGTCTTTTATCCCCACTAGGTCACACCGCAGTGTCTCAAGATATCTGCTGGATATCTTGCCAGAAGCCCAGACCTGCTGTCCCACACTCCATTACACTTAAATCTGCACATGAAAGAACACACAACACTATAACCTTTGGCCCAATTGATAAGATATAATTGCCCACCTAAACATACAAGGCCCAATACACATCCATCCCTTAAGAATATTTATAACAACCTGTAAATACACAGAGTGGAATCTTAATGCCACCTACCATGGCTTCTCTCCCTCTCTCTCCTCCTCTTCCTTCAAACTTCTCTCCCGCCCATCCTTCCTTCTCCTCCAAGGACAGGCCTCCTTCTATCCTGTTCCTGCCCCTCACCTGTATTTTACAACTTCAATGGGAAGAAGGTTCTGGTGAAGTCACCTGAGTTCTAAGTATGTGACTGGCACTGGAATTAGCATCAAAATACAGATAAGTCCAGGGCAAAGCACAGCACAAGGTGGACCTGTTTTCTTAGAGGCTGTCTCTAGCGATAAGACGAATGGAAGAACTTGCTATTAAACTTGGGTAGACTTGGCCATATAATTAAACCTAAACCTAAAGTTTTTAAACTCAAAGACAGTAATTTTTCTCAGCAGGTATTTCAAATGTTTAACCTACGTTGAACTGATAGGAATATAGGTTCATAAGAGAAAGATTTTTCAACTGTAATGCTATTTATAATCTGTAAAAGAAACTTGGAATATGCTTAAATAAGAAACAGAATTTTTTTAACTTAGTTACTATTTGGGCTTTGTGACAACATTCCACCTCGAAAGGAAGTGAGTGGACGGAGTCGCTCACATTGCAGAGGTATTTACCCTGATGGAACAGGCCTTTAATTTTGCTTTCTGATTTCTGGGAAGGTCATACATGTTTGGCAAGGTTTTTTTGACATGTTTAGAAATAGGGAGGCTGAATTAAGAACAGAACACTTTGATGTTACTTTGTTCATTCTTCATGGGGAACCATGAAGCTCCACACCTGATTTTTAATGGGTATTTTTGTTAGACAGGGTCATGTTTCAAGACAAGATTTCTCTGTGTAGCCCTGGCTTTCCTGAAACTAGCTCTGCAGACCAGGCTGGTCTTGAGCTCAAGAGGTCTGCGTGCCTCTGCCTCCCCAGTGCTGGGACTAAAAAGGCACGCACCACCACATCTGGCTAGTTTTGTAATTTCAAGTACTTAAGTGTTACCTTGACCACATACAAGGAGGGAAACCTAAGATATGCAGATGCTATCAGTGTTCACTCTCTATTCCTCCCTCTGTCCCTGACTGAAAGGGACTGACTCAGCAGTGCTCAGAAAATTCACATTTTCAGATGTCCTTTCTCTCTTGGGCACCTAGGTGCAGTCAGAGCAAAGATAGGTAAATTGTGTAGACAGACATCCCCTGAGCATTTCGTGTTGCTCAAAAGTTGAATTGTGTCCAGTGGAGGCCATGGATCTGAGCAGTGAGTCCTCACCTTGCTCCCTGCCAACATGCCGTCCATTGTGCCTTTGTACCAAGATTGCACCCTTACTGCTCGAGAGCAGCTCTCAGAGTCCACAGTGGCTAAAAACATTTTAAAGATGACAAAACTTTGTTCATTCTAGCTAATTTTGCAAAGTTAATGACAGCTCCAATAGATAAGTGAGTGAATGACCTCAGTAAGAGCCTCGTTGATGCACAGTTCACATGAGAGGAAGCCTGCAATCAGTCATGTTCACTATAGCCACTGTATGCACTTTGTCAACATCTCCTAGAGAGGAACCTGCACCAATTAGCTTCCCCCATCTCTCTGCTCTCTTTATTCTAAGTAATTTATCAAAATGGAGTAAAATGTATGGCTTTAGATAACTAATTTTTTATTTGGTTGGTTTGTTTTGTTTTCTAACACTTTTCACGATATAGCCCAGGCTGGTCTAGAACTCACTGTGTGGCCCAAACTGGCCTCCTAGGATTATAGTTGTGCACCACCATGCCTGACTCTAACTGGCTTATTTAACTTGGCATGTTTTTGTCCATCCTGTTAGAGCATGTTTGCTTACCTCCCCCCTTGCCGTAATGTTCAGTAGTTCTCTAGGCACATCTTCTACTTGTCCATTCAGCAGTTGGCATACGATTTTAGAAAATGAATTTTTTTAAAGGAATTATTTATTTATTTTATGTATATATGAGTACACTGTCAGTGTCTTCAGACACACCAGAAGAGGGCTGGGAATTGAACTCAGGACCTCTGGTAGAGCAGTCAGTGCTCTTAACTGCTGAGCCATCTCCAGCCCCGAATGGTTTTTAAAACGTTTTTTTTTTCCTTTCAGTTTTTCTACAAGAGCAGGCTAAGGCTATTGTATTGACTTTAGCTATGTTTAACAAGACTCTGGCTCCCATTGTGAACCTGGTAACTGATTCTGTGAGGCACTGTGAGTCCTAAAGACTTCTGTCCTCTCGCCTAACTACCCTGGACTGCTAGAGCCCTGCTCTGAGTAAGCATCATGGACTCAGTTGGAAGATGTAATTTCTTTTGTTTCTCAGCAGACTGAAAAGAATAAGTCAATGTTTATTAGTGATTGTCATGCCCTGAGCTAACAAAGGCTTTTGCAAAGCTCCAGGGACACTGAGATGGGAGACTTGAATCCTGGCTACAGCTTTACTGATAAATGGTATTGTGGATATGACGCTCATAATTCTGTTCTTGCTTTGCATCAGACTAGTGACACCGCTCTAATACTGCACAGACCTCACAAGCGGTGACACTGAGTTGATGCTAAGACACAGTTTATGTACCCTGTTGTCTGGACAGTAATCACTGTTTTAGCAGCTTACATTTTTTTTTAATTTCTTTTTTTAAAACATTTATTTATTATTTATTATGTATACATCATACAGCTTTCTGCCTGCATGTATTCCTGCAGGCCAGAAGAGGGCACCAGATCTGATTATAGATGGTTATGAGCCGCCATGTGGTTGCTGAGAATTGAACTCAGGACCTCTGGAAGAGCAGACAAACCTCTGAGCCATCTCTCCAGCCCAGCTTACATTTTTTTTAAGCAAATACTTTCAGAGTATATAAATACTGGCATAAGTGTAAGGATTATATTCAGTCTTCAGTCTGGCCTGCCATGTTGCCGAGACTAGGTTCCTGATTAGGAAGACGTGAACTTTCTGAGTATTCACCGTGTAGTTCTGTAAAGCAGTTTTCCAGAAAGTCACTAAAGTCTAATAAAACATGTTACTACCAGTGTTTCTCTTTTTCTCTTACCATATTAGGTGTATATCAGATCAGCAGACAGATCAAAGCTCATGACGGCAGTGTGTTTACGCTTTGTCAGATGAGAAATGGGATGCTATTAACTGGAGGCGGGAAAGACAGAAAAATAATTTTGTGGGATCATGACCTGAACCTTGAGAGAGAAATTGAGGTAAGGCTGGAAATGGGACCTTAAAACTCTTGAAATAGAAAATTCTACCCATGCCTTTTGTCCCATTTTGAGATAGCTTTTCTGGGAAACTGATCCGTATTCTTACAGTTCATTCCCTGCTCATAGGAAAGCATTTTTATGGCACACAGGACTGTGCTCTAAACAGAACAATGTGGAGTCTGAGGGCTTTATTGTTTATTGTACAGTAATTGTAAGAAATTGAACTCAAGGTCTGACGCAGGCTAGGCAGACACAGAGAAGCAGAGGCATTTTAGAACGAACCCTTCGTGAAGAAGAAATGTACCATTTCAATCATTCTGTGGGATCACTGTTGTTATTCATATAAAGGACACTGAGAAAGAGAGCATGTAAATGAAATGGGTCTCACAAGGAGACTTATGAGTGGCCTCTATAATACTTTACAGTTCAGTCATCCCTTTACATCCTTAAGGGAGCAGTCTCTCCAGTCCCCCTGTAGATGCCAGAATCTGTAGGTACTAAAGTCCCTTACCCAGTGTGGTCAAGTATTTCTATGAACTTGGACTTTAAATTGTGTCTGTCATGCTTACCATACCTGACACAGTGTGACTGCTAAGGAAATGTTTTACTGAAGTCTAGAGGAACTAATTAATGATGGTCAGGGGCAGAGGGGTCTGTACATGAACATTACACACAGAGTGTTTTATTCACCGCATTATTTTCAGTCCATGGATGAGTACTTGGATTTAAAGTCTACAGATTAAAAGGTCGTTTTTTGATTTACCGGAATTTTTATCTTTTGGTCCCTGTAACTTAAATCAAGAATGAATAGGGAATGAATGTATTATCCCCATGTCACAGATAAGTGACTTGTCTTAAGCTAAGTAACTTGCCCAGAACATGAAACAAGACCCAGACCATACTCTTTATGAGCTCAGATAGATCCTCCTTCCTCCCCCACACTTCTATAACTCTCAGAATCATACAGAATATAAATTTAAATTTGACTGAAGTGGGCTGCAAGTTAGATCACCGACAAGCTTGAATAGCACGTGGGAGACCCTTTTCTACAAAGATAATTACGATAAATGTGGCAAAGGATGTTGGTAATAATACAGTATAACCTCCATAATAAAATGTAATTGAACGTTAAATTACAGTCTGATGAGACCACCACATTGTTTCAGGTTTAGTGTCTGTCTCTATTACCCTCTAACTGCAGACACCTGGGAGCATAGCACTGTTCAGGTACTAATTATCGAGTGTCACTGTTTATGGTAACTTCACGTTCATTTGTCCCAGGTTCCTGATCAGTACGGCACGATTCGAGCAGTTGCAGAAGGAAAGGCAGAACAGTTTTTAGTGGGCACATCACGCAACTTTATTCTACGGGGAACATTTAATGATGGCTTCCAAATAGAAGTTCAGGTAAGCCATGGGATGCTAATGATTTCTACATTATTACTCAACAATATGCTTTGGTTCTTACAAGAGGATTTTCCATTTCCAGGGTCATACAGATGAACTCTGGGGCCTTGCAACACATCCTTTCAAAGATTTGCTTTTGACGTGTGCTCAGGACAGGCAGGTGTGCATGTGGAACTCAGTGGAGCACAGGCTGGAGTGGACCAGGCTTGTGGACGTGAGTGCAGAGCTTCCCCACATGGATTCCCACTGGCACTTGAGGAAGCATTGGTCTAACGTATGCTTGTGCTTTGGTGAAAGGGCTGAGAGTGAGAGGGAAATGTCTGGGCTCCATTCCGATTTAAATCCACATTAAGAAGCAAGATAGTCAGATACTTTCCTCTCAGTTTCAGTGGTAAACTTATATAAAGATTTTGTATATGTGTAGAATCTTAATCATGAAATATTTGGACCTCTATGATGTTACAGTTGGATTCAGTAAATGCTGTAACAGACTCTACTATCTTCCTTGTGGGTAACTTTGTATTTTTTCATTGTTGTATATGGATACTACCTTTTCTACCCCAAAAGAAATGTAGGCATTCTCTGTGAATTTTGTACTGTGTTTGGTGTTTCCTGTATCGTTCCACTTCTGGCCACAAGCCGATTACTTGTTTCCCCTCACCAGTCAGTTCTTCTGCCAGTTCTGTCCACATAGCATTTCTCATTGGTTTACATTACAAGTTATTTTGAAAGATTTTTTTTTCTCTAACATTTCCCTTAACCTAGGAGCCTTTATTGTATGCCCCAATGGCTGTCCTTTTCTCTTCTAGGAACCAGGACACTGTGCAGACTTTCATCCAAGCGGTACAGTGGTGGCCATCGGAACACACTCAGGCAGGTAGGGTCTGTAAGTGAGCCCTGGCATCTGAAATGGTAGAATGTTTGCATTGTTGGGAAAGTCGTATCATCTGTAGCACACTAGTGTGTACTTGGCCCATCACCCTTTCTTGAGCTCTAAATGAAGCATAAGGCTCAAGGGGTTCAGAAATCATGAAGACATACTGTTGGAATAAAGGTGTCAAATAGATACTCACACAGAGCCCTGTTTGGTTTTCTTGTTTTGCTTTTTTTTTCCTTTTCTTTTTTTCAGAGCTGGGGACCGAACCCAGGGCCTTGCGCTTCCTAGGCAAGCGCTCTACCACTGAGCTAAATCCCCAACCCAGTTTTCTTGTTTTTGATTGCTCTGATGGTTGAGCTAGGAGAATGCTCAGCAAGTAAGATGCTTGCCAACCCTGATAGTTCAGTCATTGGAATCAGAAGAACCAGCTCCTAAAAGTTGTTCTCAAGACCTCTGCATGCAGCCAAGACACATGTACCCACACACACACACATACACACATTAAATAAATATAAAAAAAAGTGAAAATGATGTGGTCGAAAATCACTGAAACTACTTTTTAACATCTGTGTAGCTAGGAGGTCCCTCAGTCTTAGTGATGTATGTAAAGGTAAGGCAGTTACTACCTCTTGAGTTGTGACTAGAAAACATGTAAGTAAGAGAAAGACCACAGTCCCCACAGCAGTGCTGTGCTGGCAGGCAGCCCATGCTCACCCTCATAGACTCAGTCTCCTGTTGGCAGACATGGCGTTGTCCAGTACGCTGGGTTACATAGAACTATGCTGGGCTCCATGCCTGCCTCCATTCCCCAGACTCAGAATCATAGTCCACTTGTTTTATTTTTCCTTTGGTCTGTAAACACCTAACTTTACAGTGTGAATTGAAAAGCTACTACTGTAGCCATTCAGATTACTCACTTCACTTCTGAGTCACATTTAGGGCTAGGAAATAGTAAATGCTGTAAGCCATGGCCAGAAGAGTGCTTGGAGAACTGTCCTGCGACGTGTCTGTGCCTGTGGATGGATTCCACATCATGTTGCTGAGCAGTGAGGACAGTGATGATTACCACAGTGTCCACTGTGCATTAGTGTGGCACTAAGGAAGCATACAGAATGCTTTGCTCGGAGGAATCTGACCGACAGTCAGCCTGAGGTTGAGTCTTCTGCTTCTCTCTCTGGTGTCTTCCTTCTCTCTGTAGCTTTTGGGCCTGGCCTATATACCCAGAATTGGTACTGAGAACCAAACTTGGGTCTTCTAGAAAAGTAACATATTCTTCACCGTGTAACCGTCTAGCTCCAACAGTCCTGTTTTTGTATCTAGAGGTTCATTTTAAAAAGCAAAACCTATAAATGGTTTGCCCAAAAGATACTATCATCAATGTATATTTTTTTAAAGGAAAAGAGATGCATTTATTGAGGGACTTAAGGTTAACTCTAGATCTAAAGTGTGTGTGTGGTCACTAAAGAAACTTAAAGTCATACAGCAGGCATGATGGCACGTGGCTGTGATCCTAGCATTTGTGGGGTGAAGATAGCAGGATCAGGACTTCAAGGTCAGCCTTGGTTCTAGAACAGCAAGTTCAAAGCTATCCTGGGCTACATGAGATGTGGTCACCCTCACCCTTACTACCTCCACACACAAAAGTGGTCATCATAAAGGATGGTATATCTTTGTTACTTGGTATTAGGCTCACAAGTCAGCTTAATCTGTAACAGAAGAGTCCCCATCCCTGGTGCCTATTAACATCCAAAGTCCATTGGATCCTTTAAGCCACATAGAGCCTCACAGTACTAGCACATTACTCCCAGATAGAAGCTTTGTTCTGCTATATACACTCCAGAGTAGGATGTGGTAATACAATGCAAAACACAAGTTTTGTTTGGAGAAATTTCCTTGGCTAGAACTTTGAGTAAGAACCGAGGTCCTGGCTACCGTGGCAACTTCTGAAAGAATACTGTCATTCAGTGACAAGGGAGGGAGCTCCTAGTGTGGCTGCACCATACACTTAACAACCTCATTGGCTTCCTATTAAAAATCATTTGCCAGGCTGGAGAGGGGATCCAGAGGATAGTGTTCTCAATGTGTATGGCCGCGACTAGGGTGGCCTGTAAAGCACTCGGGGTAGAAGCAGGCTGGCTAGCAAGAATCCTGCTTCTCCTGGGTCCAGAGAGAGACAGAGACAGAGACAGAGACAGGCAGGCAGACAGAGAGACAGAGGAGAAAGAGACCCTGTCTCAGTGACACAGTGCATCAGACACAGCTTCCACACCCAGACAAACTAGAAACACTAAAATAAAAAGTAAAAATACGGGGTTGGGGATTTAGCTCAGTGGTAGAGCGCTTGCCTAGGAAGCGCAAGGCCCTCGGTTCGGTCCCCAGCTCCGAAAAAAAGAACCAAAAAAAGTAAAAATACTGCTGAGGACTAGCCTCAGTTGTTATTTTGGGTTCTTGAGAATGGGAAGATTGGATCAGCACAAAATCAGAATCTCTGGTAACAGTGCAGGTGCAAACTGACATGTGACTCATTGCTATTCAGAAGCTGTGCTGGGAGGTTTTTCTTCTCCCTCCCCCACTCCCTCTCTTTATCTCTTTCTCTCTCTCCAGTTTCTTAGAAAGTTGCTAAATAAATCAGTGTAATGTTAGTATTGTCTTAAATTTGCAAAATCTCTTTATTAATCTCATCCAAATATGTTTCTCCAACACTTTTCAAACTCTTTTCCTTTCCTCTTGCAGCTGTCCCAGGGCTCCTTCACAAACCTGTATTCTTTCTCTTAGAACTTGTACCCTAGTCTCCTTCGGCAGGCAATGCCAGGGGGTCAAATCAGTATGTTCCAATCTTCCCGTGGAGGTTCAGTTCACCAATCCAGTGGCCCCCTTACAGGATCCAGAGTCTTTTTTTTTTTTTTTTTTTTTGGTTCTTTTTTTCGGAGCTGGGGACCGAACCCAGGGCCTTGCGCTTCCTAGGTAAGCGCACTACCACTGAGCTAAATCCCCAGCCCCCAGAGTCTTTTATCCATCCTTTTACTATATATGTATCTTCCAATTTCCCCAGTAATATTCCTGGATCAAGTTTCTACTACTAGAGATCTCCCCTCATGGGGGCCCTCACCATTGCTCACTAATGCAGTAGGCCTAGCTGTCTCTCCCTCTGTCTTGTCCCTTGTATCTTCCATGGACATCCCTGTCCTTAGTGATACAGGCTCAATGTTCCTTTTCCTTAGGGTCTTCCATGCTTCTGACTAGGAAAGCTTCAGGTTTCTCAAAAATCATTTCCTGGTTCAGATATATGAACCAGTTCCTGGTAGAACTTAATCATCACAAGTTGACTAAAATTTCCCAGGGAATGATTAAGGCAGCCAGCCTCCACATCCAGAGCCCCTTGTCCTGATACGCCTGGGTAGGCTGCGTGAATAGCCAGGGCCAGAGCAGTTTGTTCCATAGACATCAGGTCCATTTCCTTCTCTAGTGTTGCCCTCAGTCCCTTACTTGGAAAGTTTTACCAAATATATTTGAGGACAAATGTGGTATAGACAGGGGCGAAGCTGACACGCATACAAGAAAGACCGACGCCATCTCTACAGGGAAGCCAGAGATGCATCGTTCAGGTGGCTGAAACTGTCACACAGTTGCATTCACAGCCATGTCGCACCTGACAAATCCATTCGAAAAATAGAAGAATTGATCCGTTATGCACTTAAAGAAACAGAAAAACATAAGAGTTTATCTCTCATTCTTAAGTAGCTGCTATCTATAACCAGTGTGCCAGTGTGGATTTCCACACCTGAGAGCGGTCAGGGCTTCATTGTTTGCTGAGGTTGCTTCCCCAGAGATAAAAGTTGCATGTAGCCCAAAAAAAAGTCGTATGCAGGTCTCCTAGGAAATTAAAGTGACTTGGAAGCAGTCTTAATACTCTAGGGGTTTGCCAATTATTTAATTAATAATTTGGATTATATACGAATATAACAAAGTTTTTTTTTTCTTTTTTCTTTTTTTTTTTTTTCCGGAGCTGGGGACCGAACCCAGGGCCTTGCGCTTCCTAGGTAAGCGCTCTACCACTGAGCTAAATCCCCAACCCCACAAAGTTTTGATAGTTGTATTAAAATTTGCACCCTTGGCACTAGGTAGCTGGCTCAGCAGTTGGCACTGGCTGCTCTTCCATGAGTCCCGAATCCCTGCAGCCCCGCGGGGGCTCACACCGTCTGCAGTGGGGTCCATGCCCTCTGCTGGTGTCTGAGGACAGCAGCAGTGCACTCACACATAAAAGAATAAAGTTTAGGGGTTGGGGATTTAGCTCAGTGGTGGAACGCTTGCCTAGGAAGCGCAAGGCCCTGGGTTCGATCCCCAGCTCCGAAAAAAAAGAACCAAAAAAAAAAAAAAAAAAAGAATAAAGTTTAAAAAGAGAGAGGTGAAAACAACCAGGCCCATGTCTGTCTAGCAGAATTTTTTTTTTTATAAATTTATCATTAATTAGAAGAAGTAGTTTTTAAATTAAAAATGTAGAAAAAGTCACCTACTGCTTCCTGTAAATGTAAATATCTGAAGACGGTTCGTTTTGTTTTTCTTTTCTCTTCTAAACAGGTGGTTTGTTCTGGATGCAGAAACAAGAGATCTGGTATCAATCCACACAGATGGGAATGAGCAGCTCTCGGTGATGCGCTACTCAGTGGGTGAGCAGACTTCCTGTTTCATAGGCACAGCACCCACTGAAGTCTCGTGTGTGCTTATTGACTCCTCTGTGTTCAAAAGTTGTCAAGTGTGGAGTATCCCCTGAATGTCAGGTTGAATTTCACTGCTGGAAGTATAAGATCTGCAAAAATTAAGCTGCTTTGAGTGAGTGGAAATTTAGAATGAACTATGACAGCTGCAGTTGCAGTTAAAAACAGTAAAAAACAATCAAATCACAGTAGATATAGGAGAATTTTTATATATCAAGCGGAATGTTCCATCTAATTAGCAACCTTTTCTTTATAAAGCAATGGAAAACGCAATTCTGTGGTAGAACACTTGCCTACCACAGTCTCCTTCAGGTTGGTCCTTAACATTGCCCAAACATTTAAAAGGTACAGCCAGAATACACAGTCGGATCCAAACTCACAGTCCTTCCTACTCTAGTTAGCATTGTTTGAGTTACACAATCATAATTGTTAGTTATTAAATAAAATACTTAGTAATTCATTGTAAGAATTTTATATAACTTCATTCAACACTGAGTAATTATTTATATATCTTATTCAAAGTGTTCAATTTCCATAATATTCCAGTTATTTTTGTTATTACGTATACGGTTTCATTTATACCATTCTTTTCGAATTAGTTCGGCTTTTTTGAGGCATAGTCTTTCCCAAACTGGCCTGAAGTTTATAATTCTTCCTTACCTTGGAAGAACTGGGATTACAGACATGCAGGACCACACCTGGACTTTGCTGTATTTGAGCATTTGGTGTAGGTTGGTTTGTCTGAAATGCTGCGGCTAAAACCAGGCCTCTGCGCTTGGCAGGCAAACACTTCATCCCCGAGCTACAACTTCGACTCTGAAGTGTGCTCTAATAGCTGTCGAATTAATATGACAAATGAAAACTTGACTGCCTCCTCATTATTTTAAAAGAGAGAAGCACAGAATATTGTCTTAAATAAGAGAGGAAAATGTGTGTGCACCAAGGAGCAAAAGTTAGAGTCAATTTAATTTGTGTTTTTTAAACATGTATTGTATGTGCACTGTGTCAGAGGACGTTTGTTAGGTGGTCCTACCCTTCTACCACATGGTCCCTGGGATGGAATGCTAGCCATCAGGTTTGACAGCCAGTATGTACCGTTCCCTTCTGACCCACCTTGCCTGCCCCAGAAGAGTCTTTTTAAAACAGCCATGTTTTCTGTTTTGTTTGATTTAATTTGTTGTTAATTCTGGCATAACAACTCCTACAAAATGTAGCATTTAAAAGACTCTAGACTTTGACCAGTTGTTATGTGCTTAGCATAGTTGTAGGCACAATCAGAGACACCGTAGAACTGGATGTGTTCCTTGTGGAGGAAACCTACTGTAAGTGGTGAGATCAGATGTGCTTGCCCAAGTGTGGAGCCGCACCTGCTTAGCTTACTACATAAGCGTTGTACACTTCCACCAATAAATGGAGGGAAATTTCTCCAAAACCAGCCTTTAGTGCTATGTCGGACTTGGTTACTGTTTGATTTTAGGAGCTGGTAAGTGATCAGCTTTGCTCATAAAATGCCAAATAATAGTTAAATTGATGAGATTTAACATTTTTGATATATCGTTTAATATAGGACCAATAAGGTAGCAATACATACAGACACCTTTTCCTGTTTAATTCTAGATGGTACTCTTCTGGCTGTGGGATCTCATGACAACTTTATTTACCTCTATGCAGTCTCAGAAAATGGAAGAAAATACAGCAGATATGGAAAGTGCACTGTAAGTAGCAAAGTAGAATGACCTAAGTCAGTTACACAGTGATGGAGAGATTAGCTTGTTATGAGGAGAAGTAAATTTTCTCATTGATGTAGCTGTTGCTTTCTCTTGCTGGCTGCTTTAAACTCTAGTTCTGTGAAAACTGAGTGCCTGTGCTTGCCTCAGTCCCCAGTATATCATAAACTAGGTATGGCGGCACATAGCGATGAGCCCAAGTCTTGGCATACAGGGGCAGAAGAGTCAGTATTCAAGGTCCTCCCCAACTACACAATAAACTTGAGACCACCTAGGCTACCTGAGACGCTGTCTCAGTAAAGAGGAGTGGGAGACTGGACAATGGCTCAGTTGTAAGGAGTACTGCTCCTGGCTGTTGCTGCCAATCTGACGTTAAGCTGGTTTCACCACCTATAACTCCAGGTTCAGAGAACCCAATATTTCTGACCTCTCTGGGCATACACATAATTAAATAAATCTTTTTAAAAAATAAAACTGTGGTTAGCTAACTGTAGAACCTAGTTGCCTGTATGTTCTGGAAAGGTATCTCTCCTCACATTTGAGTTCAGCATCTGTCTCCCTCTAACTAGCATCAAGTTATTGGCTGACACAGGTCTCTGTGCAGCCCTGGCTGTCCTTGGGCTTACTATGTAGACCAGGCTGCATTTAGGACAGCAGCAGAAATGTTTTTCCATCTTCTGAAGGTCATGGGTCATCTTGACAGGATGAAAATTAAAGTCTGTATGGTAGGAACTCTGCTCAAACTCAAGAAATGACCTAGGCACCAAGACTGTCTGGAAGACGTGTTCCTGTGTCCTCAAGATGTACATTGCCAGGCACGGTAGCCCAGCACTCAGACAGAGGTGCAAGGATCAATGTAAGCTCCAGGCCAGCTGGGGCACTCAACAGACAAGAGCCAAAAAGAAAAAGACAAAACAAAGCAAACCACACTAAGAAGCGTAGCTGAAAGTGCGGTGTGGCTTTGTGGTAGATGACTTGCCAGCTTGTCTGACCCTAAATTCAATCCCCATGGGATAGGAAGCATGGGTAATGGAGCCTTGATGGGTACGAACACAGACTATATCAGACTCCTGACCTGAGCTTGTTCACTTGTACATGAGTGTGGTCATGAACAGATTGCTCTGACCTTCTGCTTCAGTCTCTCTGCAGTGAAGGAAGGGTAATAGTAGTTTGTACTTCACAGGATTAAAAGAAGCTAATGCAGGGCTGAGGACATGGCTCAGTAAGTAAGAGTGTTTACTGTGCAAGCATGGAGACTGAGTTTGAATTAGCAGCACCCCCATGACAAGCTGGGTATGGACATGCATGCCTGTAGCCCAGCGCTGTGGAGTAACTAGAGGATCACCTGGCCCACTGGCTTATAGCCCACTCCCAGCTCACATGATAGACAGAGCCTGCCTCAAGGCACAGGGCAGACACTAGCTGTCCTCCTCGGGCCTCCATATATTTATTGTAAGAGATCCTGAGGCCAAGATTGAAGTAAAAACACTGGTTCATTTGTTTCTTACACTCATAGCAGAGGTAGTTTTATACAGTGTGTTTAGTACAGCTGTCTTTTGACCCATCTATCACACAAGATTATAAAGTTTTAGATTTTCAAGCATTTTGGATATCCACATGAAGAATTTTCAGTTTGGCTAAAACTGGCAGCACAGACCTGTGCTCTTAGTATTCTGGGGACAGAGGCAGAACCATTGGTCATGAGTTTGAGGCCAGGCAGGTCTACATAATGTAAGACTATATCAGAAAAGAAAACAAGAATGTTGAACTTCTTTAGTGTTTGAGAAGAGGGATTTGTTTATTGCTGCTCTGTATGTTTTGTACCATCCTCTAAAACCAATCCATTTATAAACTTCAACTCAGTACAACAATCTGAGTTACTTGTAGAACTTAACAAAAATATTTTGTTTCTTTTGAAAACAAATTACAAATCATTATTTACATCTTTTAATTAATTTATCAACTTAATGTCTGTAGTATATAAGAAAAGATTAAAAAAAGAAAAGCTCTTCCACTGAGGGCATTGACGACAGCTCAACTGGAAAGGTGCTTGCCTTACAATCTTGAGGACCCCAGGTGGAGCCCAGAACCTTTGTTTAAAAAGAAAAGCCTTGGCGTGGTGGTGCTGAACTGTATGTAACCCCTACACGGGGAAGTAGGAACTGGCAGAGCGCTGGAATTCACTGCCAACCAGCCAAGCCTATTTAATGAGTTCCAGATTATCGAAGAAATGTGAGGTTGTCATCTGGCCTTCGTGCACACATATGTGCACACACATGGAACATATGCATGCACACGTACAAATAAAAAGAATATTTCACCATAAGGATGTTTTTTAGTTTACCCTAGTAGGCTGTTGTAGGTTGTTCATTATGATATGCAGCATTGGTGTGTGAGAGTGCCTTTGCCATCGTGGGCACTGGAGGTTAGAGGACACCTGTGCATGGCTCCCAGTGCTGGAGCACAGGCTGCATGGCAAGCAGCTTGCTAACCACTGAACCATCCCTGCCTGACTTTAAACCATGCTCCAACTTGTGCACTCTGACAGGCCTAATAAGCAGGGCCTCAGCCTCCTGCATACTGGGATTGTGGGTGTGCACCGCCTCACAGAGATGAAACGGGAATCTGGCTTTCTAGTTGGCTGCAGTGTGGGGAACTTGCTTATTAACTCAGTCCTCCTTTTGCAGTTGTCTTGGTATCATGACAGATCTAGAACTTAGTTTCCTTCCTTTGTCATCAAGAACAGACTGTGCGGTGCTTAGAATCCTCAGAGTCGTCACTGTGTGTTTATTATACCATGTGTTGTATTTCCATGCAACTTGCCCAGCAGAGAAGCAGTGGCGTCTAACAGCTGATGGTCAGAGGACCTTGGAAATGTTGGAAGTGACAGTTGATGAATTGCATGAGACACTCTGAGGACCTGTGTGTGTAGTGCTGTTAGGGCTGTGACAGAGGCACAGCTCTAGCTTAGCTGTCTGCACACTGCACTCTGTCCCTGCTCTTTCCAGCCCCACCTCCTGCTCAGACTCTATCTATTGCTGCTTTTATCTGTTGTCCGCTATTAGCAAGGACAAACTCAACATGGCTGGCTGTGCCACCTACTAACTTGTGACTTCACACAAATTGATTAACTTCTGAATCTTACTTCATAGAATTGGATTTTAATAGTTCCTACTTCACAGAACTGCTAGAACTGAGGTCTTTCGTAAAATGTTACACAACCAGAGCTCAGATTTCAAATGCAGATGCTGCCCCCTACATCCAGTCATTTTCCTGATTATCTGCAAGGGGTTCAGGAAGAAACCACTCCATGCTATGGACAAGGATTCTTGTGTAATTTTGGGAACCCAGTTACCACAATACAAGCATTAGACCAAATCCAGAATAGACTCATCTAATAGAGGTCATCAGAGACTGGAAATAAGAGCTCAGTGGCACAGTGTTTGCCTAGTCTAGAGCAGGCCCTGGTTTGATCCAGACTATTTTCACATGAAAATAGTCTCCTTCCGCCACATATCCAAAGTGTGCTGCTTCAGTGCCCAGCGTCATTTTATGTGGCCAAAGGAACTCCAGCATTACCTCATACTTCTAAGCAGAAAGGGGAAGAGAAGAAACATGAAGTCAGTCTTCCTGTCCCCCACAGCTGAGTAGTAATTTAGGGGCAGGGGGAATGTTTTATCTAGATGCCTGACCAAGTGCTACAGAATAGGATGCTGCCAGTTTACTTTAGTTTGCTAGATTTGATTAGACTAGCAGAACAACTGCATCCTTTTTGGGTTGGTTGGTTGGTTGGTTGGTTGGTTGGTTGGTTGGTTGGTTGGTTGGTTGGTTGGGGTTTTTTAAAGACATACTTTATATATGTGAGTATACTGTAGCTGTCTTCAGACACACCAGAATAAGGCATCAGATCCCATTACAGATGGTTTTAAGCCACCGTGTGGTTCCTGGGATTCGAACTCAGGACCTCTGGAAGAGCAGTCACTGCTCTTAACTACTGAGCCATCTCTCCAGCCTGGTTTTTGGTTTTTCAAGACAGAGTTTCTCTGTATACTCCTGTCTGTCCTGGAACTCACCATGTAGACAGGCTGGCCTTGAACTCAGAGATCTGCCTGCCTCTGCCTCCCAAGTGCTGAGATTAAGTGTGTGTGCCTCCATCACCTGGCTTCTTTTGAAGGAATGAGAGGGAACTGTTTCTTAAACAGAGTAGGAGGGGACAGCAACACTGTCTGTGAGGATGGCCATGATAGCACCTGACTGTCATCCAGCTACTTTAGAGACTGAAGCAGGAGGAGGCTTAGTTGAAGCCCAGCCCAAGTAACTAGTGAGCATATCTCACAAAGTAAAGTTTGGGAGACTCTGTCTTTAGTCCCTGGTACTGGAGCAAAACCTTGTGTGGAGAGTAAACAGAACAAGCCCAGGAAGCCAAGCGAAATCCCAGGAAGACAGACTGAGCCCAAGTGGACATGGTCTTTGTCTAGACAGAAGCATGCAGGACGGACGGAGCCTGGTCCTTGCAAACTCTTCTCTAAATTCAAGTTAGCTGTAAACGTTCGTATTTATGGGCTTGAGAGAAGGTCTAATGTTCGTTTGAAACTGCCATGTGCTGCAGAATTATTGTACTTGTTTGGGAATAGACAAACTAGGATCTAGAAACAGAACTACATCTTACTCTAAGTGCATTAAATGTTAAGAGGGACTTTTCAAATACTAAAAAAAGAATTGACCGTTCTTGGCCCTTGCTAATCCAGTATGGCATTTACTGGCCAAAACTTTCTGTTCATAACGTTAAATGCAGGTCATGTCCTGGGAATACTAGCTACAAGTTGGCTACATAGAAACTGCAGGTGAGCATGGACCACCGAGATAAAGAACATTTTCATTACTATAGAAAGTTCTGTAGGATGACTTTGCTAGAGATGGCTACTCAATTAGGAGTCAGAATTCTATGCAATGCACCACTTGAATGTTCATGGCTGTTCTCCAGGTGCTGTGTTCTTCATATGCACTTGTGGTTAGCATGGTGTTGTACCATCTGGTTACCAAATGGCAGTGGTGGCAGTGCTAGCTTTGAATCCTGTTAAAAATGTCAGGGTGATAAAGCGACTCTGTGCTTGTCCCTTGAGGTGAAGTCTGGCACTGTTTCCCACTCTGCCTGTGCACAGGTTGACTACCTTACACGAAGTGCTTTGTCTCAGAAGGTGTTTAGATTTGGGGATATCTGCATACATATATTTGGGGATATCTGGATCACCCAGTTGAACATTGAATCCAAAATATAAAATGCTCTAAAATCCAAGGACTTTGAATTTTTCAGCATCCAGGTTCGAGGCTTAGAGTGAGGAAGTTCAGCCTATTTATCCATGAGCCTATAAGTCAGGAGAGGACACTGGTCACGCCTGGATGTACGAGACATTACGGACTCTCCCTTCCCAATAACTGCACTCCATCTCTGTGCTTATTGTTGACAGTGCTAGGAGGGAGAGGGGGAGACAATCATTCTGTTTTCCAACATGAGTCAACCCTTGCCCCAAATAAATCTTTGAGAGCAGTTTGCATCAATTGGCCTGTACACTGTGCCCACTGTTACAGGAGTTACAGGTTCTGTAGAAACAGTGCTTTTCATGTTTTGTTTTGTTTTTTTGTTTTCCTTTTATTGGATTTTTTAATTTACATTTCAAATTTTATCCCCTTTTCCAGTTTCCCCTCCAGAAACATGCTATCCCATCCCTCCTTCCCCTGCTTCTATGAGGGTACTCCCCTACCCACTCAATCACTCCCTCCCACCTCCCTGCCCTGGCATTCCCCTACACTGGGACATCAAGCCTTCACAGAATGCCTCTCTTCCCATTGATACCCAACAAGACCCATCCTCTGCTACATATGCAGCTGGAGCCATGGATCACTCCATGTGTACTCTTGGATGCTGGTTTATTAGTCTCTGGGAGGGTCTGGTTGGTTGATATTGTTGTTCTTCATATGGGGTTGCAAACGTCTTCAGCTCCTTCAGTCCTTTCTCTAACTCCTCAATTGGGGACCCCGTTCTCAGTTCAGTGGTTGGCTGTGAGCATCCTCCTCTGTATTTGTCAGATGCTGGCAGAACCTCTCAGGAGACAGCTACATCAGGCTCCTGTCAGCATGCACCTCTAGGCATCCCCAATATTTTCTGGGTTTGGTGGCTGTATATGGAATGGATCCCCAGGTGGGGCAGGCTCTGAATGTTCTTCTAAGTAGGACATCAGAGGCCTTTCACTGAGGTGCAGACAGCATGCAGAGAACATCTGTGTCAGGATAAACTTAGAGGGGTGTGCATTGTCTGTCTGCTTGATCCCTCCCCACACAGCAGAGCTAGACCTTAGACTTGTCTATAAGTGATGTGTTAGCATGTCCTCATGCTCACTCACAAATACATTCTGGCTCTAAACACTGACCTCTCATTGCTAACATTCTCAACTGCATGTGAGAATATCCTTTTTTCCAACATACCTGCAGTCTCTATTATTCAGAAAGGTTCATAATCCCCAAATTTCCACTGTTCAGTTCACTTGGACATAGGCATCTGTATTTGCAGTGCTCTGAAGAAATCGGTAGGTCCGGAGGGCATTTAGAACACATTTAGTCAGGCTTCGGAGGAGAGTGGAGTAATGAAGAAGCTTGTGGATCATTCACTATGTGTGTGATACACATAGTGTACCTGTACCTGACACATACTGAATTTATTATGCTAAAACACTGAAGAGGGAAGCTTGTAATTCTGAAAGTACAAAATCTGGCTAGATGGAACAAGTGAGCTTGTGTCTGTCAGCTTTCACAAACCGTAAGATCTCTATGAATTACCTGGTCTACTGGGATTCATCAAATGCTTACATGTTACGGTAACAGTTAAGTATTTAGTAGTTTTTGTTGTTTTAATTTCCAATATTAATAAAAAGCCAAGCAGCAAAATATTAACGTTTTCCTACTTAAGGAAAGTTTTGAAGAGTCAGATGATTAACTTGGGTCCAGCTATTCTGCAGGAATGCAGGGTTAGGTCACTTGTCCCTATCCAGAACATTCTTTGGAGACAGGAACTTTCCTAAGAGAGTTTCATTCTGACTATTCATAGGGAGCACATACAGCCCAGGGAAACGTCTGTACATAACCTGTGGCAGGCATCATTTCAAGACCCGCTTCACTCTAAATAGGGACATAGGATGAGTGAGTTAATGGCAGATCTGGGAGTGTACAACATTGTCTGAGATAGAAGCTTAAGTCTTTCTTGGGATTCCCAGCAGAGGTGGTACGTACTTGTTTCTGGTGTGTAGGTGGAGATGCTAGCAGGTTTCACTCATGTTCCAAGAGCTTAGTAGTATTCCTGTTGTGTGCAGCCCTTTGAGCACCACAGTCCTACCAGACTCTTCTTGACACTGGTTCTCTTCATATACCTGTGTCTACTGCATCCTCAACTTCCAACAGGACAAGGTAAAAAGAGCTGAAGAACAAGCTATGGGCCCTTTGGTCCCTTGGGCTATGATATACATCCTGTAGGGTTCCCAGCACATGAATCAGTACTAAGCAGTGTTATTAAAGTATGAAGTTGTCATGCAAAACTCTAAATGCTTTCTTTATTAATCTTTTTTAGGGACATTCTAGCTACATCACACACCTTGACTGGTCTCCAGACAATAAGCATATAATGTCTAACTCGGGTGACTACGAGATACTGTACTGTGAGTATGAACAGTCATATATGGACTCAGATGTGTTTGTCAGGCACTGCTACACAGGCTACATGCAATGCAAACTCTGAGGCGTGCATGCTGGTGACTAACTCACATCATCGGTTACTCGGGGCTAAGAAATGAGTCTCACATGCAAGCCTCTTCTCCAAGAGAGCAATGTATTAATGTAATAGTGTAGAACTGAGCAGATGTTGCACTGGGAGATCTCTCTGTGAACTCGATGCAGCTCCACAAGGGGGGACAGGTTTTCCTGGGGGCAGGGAAAATGTTATGGGTGAGCCTTTATGCTTCCATAGAAAAGGTTAAAACTTCTTTGGGAAACACTTTGTAATTCTGTATGGCCCTGCTAAACCTATTCTTTTCAAATGGATCTCAAACGTCTTTCAGTGTATGGATTATAAATACAAGTGACTAGTTTGAATCAAGATGCACTTTCAAATACACTGTACATAGCACTATTATTGTACTTCCTGTTTCTAAAGGGGACATTGAAAATGGCTGCAAACTAATCAGGAACCGATCAGATTGTAAGGACATCGATTGGACAACATACACCTGTGTGCTAGGCTTCCAAGTCTTTGGTAAGAACATTGCAACTAATGTGAAGAGTGTGTGTGTGAGCTTTTTATTCATCATGTTTACCGGGTAAATTGATAAAAGAGAGTATTAGTCAGGCCTGATGACACACTCCTTAAACCTCAGCATTTAGAAGCAGATTCATAGGTGCATCTCTGAGAGTCTGAGGCCAGGCAAGACTATATAGTAAAGTAAGGCCCTTATTTTCAGATTCGGAGAAATTAAATGTACTGACTGTGGTGGTTTGAATATGCTTGACCATTAGGAGGTGTGGCCTTATTGGAGGAAGTGTGTCACTGTGGGGGTGGGCTTATAGACCCTCTTCCTAGCTGCCAGGAAGTTAGTCTTCTAGCAGCCTTCACATGAAGATGTGGAACTCTCAGCTCCTCTAGCACCATGGCTGCCTGGACACTGCCATGCTTCCTCCCATGATGATAGTAGTCTGAACTCTGACCCTGTAAGCCAGTCCCAATGAAATGTTGTTCTTGTAAGAGTTGTCTTGGTCATGGTACATGTTCACAGCAGTAAAACCCTAAGACACTGAACCAGTATGAGATTTGTTCTCTACAGACCCTAAACTTTTGATCTCAATGGAAAGGAGTTGACACAAAGGGGTAAAACCCCTTCCAGGGTTTGAAGCTTTCAAATTAGTAAAGATGTCTTAAAAAACCGGCATCTTTATTCAGATCTCATTGATGTATTGAACGGTTTACCTAAAGCATACAAACCAATGTCTTTCCTGAACTCACAGTCATAGACTTGTGCTGTGACCCTGCCGTGCATAAAGCATTCCCCTCATCCACAATGAGCCTCCCACCATTCGTCATGACTCAGGATGCCAGGGTTCTCAACCTGTGGGCCATGACACAACCCTTCCATAGATCTCTTATAAATAATATCAGATATTTACATTATGATTCGTAGCAGTAGCAGAATTTGTTATGAAGTAGCAATGAAATAATTTTATGGTGGGGGGGAGTCACTACCCCGTGAAGAGTGAAGAACTGTAGTAAAGAATCACAGCATTTTTTTTTTCTTTTTTTCGGAGCTGGGGACCAAACCCAGGGCCTTGCGCTTGCTAGGCAAGCGCTCTACCACTGAGCTAAATCCCCAACCCCAAGAATCACAGCATTAAGAAGGTTGAGAACCACTGCTCTACCCCAATCCAGTAGTCAGTACACATCTGCTTTCTCTGTCAGTTCCCCTTTTCTGGATAGTTCATAAAAATGTATACATACAACTGTGGTCCATCGACTGTGGCTGTACTCAGTGGCATAAAATTTAAGAATCATCTGGTAGCTGGAGAGATGGCTCAGCGGTTATGAGCACTGACTGCTCTCCCAGAGGTCCTGAGTTCAATTCCCAGCAACCACATGGTGGCTCACAACCATCTGTAATGGGATCTGATGCCCGCTTCTGGTGTGTCTGAAGACAGCAATGGTGTACTCATACATAAAATAAATAACTCTTTTTTTTTTAAAAATCACCTGGCTGTAGCCAGGCTCTGGTACCCCTTTGTGTGAATGGCACAGAATGTGTAAGCATGAAGATCTGAGTGAGTTTCCAGTGCACACACAAAGCTATATGCCTGTAACCCCAGCTCTGTGGGGCAGGCGGGCAGGCCCCGGGGACTGCTGGGAAGCTATTCCAGCAAAACCAATGAGCCCTCCAGTTCATGAGAGACTCTGCCTTCTTCCCACCTTTTAAGATTTATTTTATGGATAATATTTTCCTTGCATGTATGTAAATGTGTGTGTCTGAAGGCATTGATTGAATTCTCTGAAGCTAGAGTTAGAGATGGTTGTGGGATACCATGCAAGTATAGGGCACAAACCCAGTTCTTCTACAACTACCTCCTCAGCTCAAAGGCTGGCCCTGCCTTAATGGAACAAGGCACAGAGCAATAGAGTAAGACCCCCAGCACCCTCCCCTGGCTTCGCATGTACCTGCACACTCACGAGTGTGTGTGTGTGTGTGTGTGTGTGTGTGTGTGTGTGTGTGTGTGTGTGTGTGTGTGAGAGAGAGAGAGAGAGACACACACACACACACACACACACACACACACACACACACACGTTTACCACCTTCCCCAAAATATGAATTTGTTCTCTGTGCCAGAAAGGTGGGTCAGGGGCTGGAGAGATGTCTCAGTGATTAAGAGCACCAACTGCTCTTACAGAGGTTCTGAGTTCAAATCCCAGCAACCACATGGTGGCTCACAACCATCTGTAATGGGATCTGATGCCCTCTTCTGGTGTGTCTGAAGACAGCAATGGTGTACTCTCATACATAATAAATAGATAAAATGTTTAAAAAAAAAAAAAAAAGAAAGAAAGGTGGGTCAGTGGTTAAAAGCACTGTGGCTCACAATGGTTTTTCTGTTCAGGGGATCAGATGCCCTCTTGTGACATCTGTGATCACAGGCACACGTATGGTACGCTTATCCATATGTAAGCAAACACTCATACACACAAAAATAGAGGTTCTGAGTAGGATTCAGCCATAGGAAGTCAGTACCTCAGCTCTATAAATTTCCACTTTCAGCCTGGCCTAAAAGCAGCTTGTCCACTTAGACCATGATGCCCTGCCTCAGAGGAACCTGCTAAATGTATTGAGGCACTTCCGTGAGAACATTTTTTAAGGCACCCACCTCCCTGAAAAGGAAGCATTTAGTTTCCTTTGCTGACAGAGTCTCTGCTTTTCTCTTCTCTACAAGTAACAGATAACGGTTCCTAAGGAGCTTATTGTGTAAGCAGGCCAAGGTGAGGCTAGTTTCTTGGCCTCACTTGCTGCTTCTTGCTGACTAGGATTGGCTCTGTGCTCCTTGGCCTGAGGTGTTTGGGTGCGTGTGTAAGGTCAGTTATGTTTCAGGCCAATTTTATCTACTCGTGTTTCTCCAGGTGTCTGGCCAGAAGGATCCGATGGAACAGACATCAACGCCCTGGTTCGATCCCACCATCGAAGGGTGATAGCCGTGGCCGATGATTTCTGTAAAGTTCATCTGTTTCAGTATCCCTGCTCCAAACCAAAGGTTAGCTCGGCTCAGGAGGAAGCCGTGTTGTCCTACCTTCTGCTTGGGGTATCTGTGGGGCTGTCAGTGCTCTTGGTGATGTGCTGTGCAGCCTTGCCCAGGCTCCCGTTGTCACACTAGAGGATGGCTGGGTCTTAGTGCCCTGTTCCTGTTTTCTTTTTGAGACAGGGTCTTTTGGCCTTGAATTCATACATTCCTTCTGCCTTTGACTCACAGGTACCGCCATTACAGAGTGCACTACCAGGCTCTCATTCCTTCTAAAGAAATAATAAAAGGAAAATCTTCCCTGTTTTATTCCTCAACTCTGTCTTGTAACAAATTAACCTGTTTTCATAATCTGACTTAATGTCCCTGGTCAGTTCTATTGCTGTAAGCAGCCATGTAAAAGTGAGTTTAATTTTCCCATCTGATTTATTTTATAGGCCCCTAGTCACAAGTACAGTGCCCACAGCAGCCACGTGACCAACGTCAGTTTTACTCACAATGACAGTCACCTCATTTCAACCGGTGGGAAGGATATGAGTATCATTCAGTGGAAGCTGGTGGAAAAGTTACCTTTGCCTCAAAATGAGGTCATAGCAGACACCAGTTCAACCAAAGCCCCTGCCTCTGCCACTGAAAACGCCAGGCTGTGTAACGCTCCACAGCCTCCTTCCCAGCCGTTACCTGGGACGGCAGAAGAAGAAAGCAGAGTAAGCAGCTCCCCCACGCTCGTGGAGAACAGTCTGGAGCAGAGCGAGTGGGGCAGCGAAGACCTTGGTGTGGTGATTGATGAAGAGCCAGCTAGTGAGCGAGGGGAGAAGCAGGGAGCAGCCGAGGCGTCTGAGGAGGAGCAAGGCGCGGCTCCCCTGTGCTAAAACCACGTTCCCATGCTCCTCTGCTGCTGGGATGTGACGGAGCCCAGGTAACAGGATGCAGTGATGGGGATCACTGTGGGTGGAGGTTTGTGTCCCATGAGATCAGATGCTCTTCCGCAGTCCGGTACGCCGTCAGTGGTTAGAGCAAACCAGGAGACAGTGTAATCAAACTTAAATAGCAGAAGGAGACTGGAGGTGTGTCTAAGAAATCAACGTGTGTGGTGCAGAACTGGAAAGAACTGCAGCTGTGCCCTTTGGAAGAAACCTGGTGTCTGAATGTGATTTCCTAGCCAACAGCTGGAGGCCTCGCCTCGCAGGCACCATTGCTTACTTGGCTGCCATTTTTTCCTGATGCAAAAAAAGAAAGCAGGAAAAAGTGCTCTTATTGTGATACCATCCCACTCAGATGTCTAACGGGAACTTCTTCTTGACTAAAGAGAATTTCGGTCTTGCCACGTGCGATGGCATTGCCTTCCCATGGGATACTGCGTTTCCTTACACTACCCGAGATGTCCAGACGTGCTTGGTAGGCTACTCTGTAGGTGCTGCCTTTCTAAGTTTCCACGAGGACCCGTCCTCAGTGGCTTGTGTACAAACTGCCTTATCCCAGAAGCAAGCCGTGGTTTGTTGAAGAGCTTTTGGTGTATAGTGAACCGTGATCCTGAAAGCCGGTTCTCCAAGGAGTCCTTCACTGGCCCAAACATTCTCAGCGTTCGGCGTTCAAGGGAATGGAAGAAAAACCGCATGCCTTTACCAGATGAACTGTAACAAAGACCGCTAACCGTCGCTAGCCTTCAGCACTATCTGTTCCCTCAGTAGAAAAACACAGTCGTTAAATGGTCGAATTGGTGCTTGAAATTCATTGGTCTAGTTGTAATTTTTATACAGGTTACACCAGGAGATAAGATATCTTTTTACAGAAGTGTAATAGTCACAGTGCCGCCTGTAGGCCGCACCCTTTGCAGACGTGTGCCACCTGTGGGCACTCCTTCCTCTGTGAGCCTCGCAACCCTCGTATGGCTAGCTTTGGTCTGGGCAGTGCATGTGTTAGTATACGTGGGTAAGTTGGGCTTTTGTAAGTTTTGTCAGATAACTATTTTTCTCAAGTATGTGTTTCCTACTTAAATTACTGACAAGTGTGCGTTTCCTATGTTTGTTTATACATTGATTACAAAACTTTATTTTTTTTTAACTTGCTACATTGTTTTCATATGTTTTTGTTGTTGGATTATGTAACTTTTCCTAAGTTCAGAAGTCTTAAATGTGCAAGCGTTTACGTGATTGTGCCATTCCAGAGTGCGTCAGAACTGTCATTCCCTCCCAGTACCTTCTCAGGAGTAACATATCAGGTATGTCAACATCGCTTGGAACCGTGAACGCCAAGGACACTCGAGACACTATTCACACACTGCGCAGGTGTGTGGAGGGACAGCAGAGAGCAGTGCATCTAAAGAAGATGCAGACATCCAAGTGTGTTCAGTGAAAGTCTGTGTCTAGGTCTATGTCCATGTATCTCTCTCCTTTTGTTTACAACTTTTTTTTTTTAATTAAGTGGAGAAAAACAAAACAAAAAAAAAAAAACCTCACCTCAACGTAGCTCTCTTCCAAAGAGGAGATTTCAAGCCACCTGACTTTCAGTTTCGTCTCTACCCAGTTGTCAGAGAGCACAGCTTCAGCATCTCTGCCCGCCAGCTAGCAGTGGGGATGAAATCAAGTACTTGCAAATGGATGCTAGGAGATGAACAAGCAGTCGGAGGAGAAGAACGTGTGCTTCTCTCAGTGCCTGGAGGATGCAGCTGTCCACAAGCAGGGACTTTGGGGACATCTGTCACCTTCGGGGTTGCCATGTACAGTGAGATTTATAATCACGATACTCTTGGGTGGTAGTTTCCAAAGACACTACTAATGTGCAGAGAGCACTCCAGCCTCTAGTGCTGGCAACTACTGTTTGACGTCAGTCAGAGCTGTGACGGGGTGGAAGGATGCGGGATTATGACTCTGTTAGAAAAGCTTGTGAATGAAAATGAACCCAAGTGTTTCATGTGAAGATGAGCCATTTCTATCATGCATTCCGGTGTCATGGCAGAAAACTTTGAAGATAAAAACATATGATAATCAAACGTTTCCTTTGCCTTTTTTGGTAGTGGTTGTCGGAGACGGTCTTGCATTCCAGGCTGGCTTTAATCTTGTGGCAGTCCTCCTGCCTCATCCTGGAAAGTTATCGTAGACATGCCCCATTCGGTCCTTTTGCTTTTACATGTATCCTAAGTTGGTTTATGCTGGTATTCACATGACTATGCATTAAAGGTGTGGTGGGAGACACCTTTAATCTCAGGGCTGGGGAAGCAGAGGCAGGCCAGCAGGGCATCAGAAAAGGAGAGGGGGAAAACCCCTAACGGTCACACTTAGATACGTGAGATGCTTATGTTTTAACAATAAATATAGAAAAGAAACTGTAGGGAAATCTGTCGAGTTTTAGGGGCCTTGAGGTTCCTGCAGTAGCAGTTTACAGGTGTGGGATCTTTTATGGCCAGGGGTGGTTTTGAGTTTGGCATGTATGTGTTTTGTTTATTTTGCTTTTGGGCAGTCTCGTGGAGCCCAGACTGACATTGACATTGTCTCAGCCTCCTGAGTACTTGGACCACAGGTCTGCACCACCACATGAGTGTGGGAAGGCTATGGAGGGAGACCGGCTGCAGGCCAAGGATGCCGTATCCCCCTCTGCCGTCAGCTCCTACAGAGCCTTAGCTGAAAAATCGCGGCAGGGTAACCAGCCTCACTTAGCAAGGGTCATGCCAAGCTGCATACATACAGACTCAAGCCATCAAGAGAAAGCCTACACAGGAACAAGGAGGCTCTAACAGGGTCGGGCTCTGATACGGCAAAGGAAATGAGAGGAACCAAGGAGGGGCCCACCTTCAGTCTCCTTGCCCAAGAGGATGTATTATCCACAGACATGTTACTACATGCTGCCACTGCTAGGAAAGTGTAGCCAGGATTGCCCCCAGCTCACACCCAAGAGCCTAAGGATCATGGGATCCAGCTGCTTTTCCAAAAACACACAGGGCCCCATGAGTTCTTTCCTAGCTTCACCCACCAATCCCCATAACCTTCAGACTTTCACTACAACCTTCCCATTATGGGAGTTCCATAGAAGCTTCATGGCCACAAAGCACACCATGAATTCTTCATCAGACGTGCAGCAGAAGAGCGCAGTGTCGGAGATGACCACAATTTGAAGCCTCTGTCCATGCAGCCAGCGCCTCTGCTCCCACCTCCAGATGATGGGCGATTTCTCCTAAGAGGTGCTAGATGGGTCAGCCAGCTAGGGAGGACTTCAGACTCAGCAGTATCAAACAGTGAAGAACCCTGGATAGGAGAGGACACACAAGTGATGGCCAACTCGCAGGGACCCCAAAGACCACTGAGAAGCCCATGATACAAGAACATAATGGTCTTTGTTACGAGCTCATGAGCAAGGTCTCTTGCTAGTCCTGTTAACCGGGTCAGCGCCAGAGCCGCAGACCTGGGTCTGAGGATGCAGGGTATTGATTGGTAGTCCCAGCAAGCTTGGGGGATTTCTGTACAGCTCAGCAAGTTAATACTTTATTTTTTTTTTAAGATTTATTTATTCTATATAAGTACATTGTAGCTGTCTGCAGACACACCAGAAGAGGGCCTCAGATCTCATTACAGACGGTTGTGAGCCACCATGTGGTTGCTGGGATTTGAACTCAGGACCTCTGGAAGAACAGTCGGTGCTCTTAACCGCTGAGCCATCTCTCCAGCTTCAAGTTAATACTTTAAAAACTGTGTTTCTGGCATAATCTGCAGGAACTGAACATAGGGGCAAAACCGCCTGACAAACAGGATGGCTAGGTTTCCTGTTCTCTGCAGGATCTTACCTATATGTATCCTGACCCTGCTATTGCTCAAGTGGACTTAGTGGTTTTCTTCCTGGAATTGGGAGTTTAGCCCCTGGTCTTAAACAAAATGGAGTTTACCCTGCACTACAAAAGTGTACCAGTTGAGTGGTGGTGGCAGCACATGTCTTTAATCACAGCACTCGAGAGACAGAGGCAAGCAGACCTCTGCGAGTTCAAGGCCAGCGTGGTCTACAGAGAAAATTTCAGGACAGCCAAGGCTACACAAAGAAACCCTGCCTCAGAAAACACACACACACACACACACAGTGGCACCAGGGCGGCTGCTTGAACCTGAATGTAGATTTCATAACACCAGAACCAGAACTGGTAAGAACAAACTGCATAACATCTGTGGGTCGCTGTGACCATTCCTGTTATGTGCAGTTATATAGTTCCACCACTGGAGAAAAGTGAGGGAAGAGGTCACAGGAATCCAAGTTTTAAGCTTGAATCCATCATTTCAAAATGACCTTAAATACAATAAAACAAATTCTTTTGTAGTTTTGAAGAGCACGTACAGCATTAGTGTAAAAGTGTCATTCACCCACAGTAATTGCTATCTCCCAAGGTTTACTGCCGCCGTCTGCTAGCCCGGGCCCAGTCCTGGAAGCTTCTAGCCTCCGTACAACCTTATCTTGGCCTAGAATGTTGTCAGCTTCTGAGACTGACTGCTGAACAAGCCCACCCTTTCTAGGTCTGGCCTCTAGCTGGCTGGTTCAACTCAGTTGTTCTGGCTCTAAAACTGACGGATTCATTCTGGCTTCTCCCTGAACTGCTCTGCTTGGCCTCATCCTAACTTTGACAATCTGTTCTAATCTGACTCCTCAATTCTCTGGTTCGTTCTCTCTACAACCTGTTACAAAAGTGTCTCTCCATGCACTACTCTTAAGTAGCTTCCCTTTCCTCTCCTTGTGAAAGTTGAGTATATCCTATTCTGTCAAATCTTTCTGATTCCTCACTTTTCTGACAATTAGACATCACTCTCAAAACTGGGTGCTTCCTTGTACAAACTGACTTTGCCTTCAGTGTTTCAAGGTGTGTGCTAAGGGCTGAGCCACACTGTAACTAGAAGCAGGGTGGGGTTTTTTGTTTGTTTGGTTGGCTTTGTTTTAAGGAAATCACATCGACTTGGAGTTCACAGTGTGATCAAATATCCTGCAACACATTAGTGGGGCCGTTTTCCAACAGAGCCCGAGAGACTGTCTTGTGTAGTCAGGTTGACTTCAGACTTGATCCATGTTGAAAACATGGAAGGGCCACCTGCTCCATTGGTGCTAAACTCACAGACACACGCCACCATAACACACTGTCTGTGCAGTGTGGGGAGTCGAAGGGCGGGCCTTCTACATGCTTGGCAGACTCTACCGAATGAACTGAACTGTGCTGGCAGCCAAGGCCTTCCATGCATCTCTGACCTCGTGCACTGAAGTGCTACGCCAGGGCAGATGAGTTGGTGAAACTGGGTGGCATCTATTGCTTTCCCGCCTAGCTTTGCCATCACAGGTGTCCAAGAGAATTTCTTGCTGTAGGGCTATCACACAGGTGTGACCACGGGTGGCAACCCAGACCCTCTGACCCCATCCGGTCCATTCCAGTGATACATCCTGGCTTGTTCTCATCCAGAAGTATTTCAGGGTTCAGGATCTCTGGGGCTTTCCATTGTCTGCATACACATTCATATACATAATGATGTCTCAGTGGGTGAGATTCAAGACTACCACCAATATACACAGCCAGAAGGTAACTTTACACATTGAGTGTCTCTGCATCCTGAAGTATGGCCTGTCACATGAGGTGAGGCATGGACGGAGCCTTCCCCCCGCTGGGGGCATCATCTTTGTACTTGAGAAGTTAAAAGTTTAGGAACATTTACAATTTGCCCCATCTGTAGCAGTTCCCACTTCCTGCTGCAGGGGTGTGAGGGGAGGGGTGTGGCTGTTGCTATGCCATGCCTCAGCTGAGGCGGGACATCCTTTCTCTTCCTTGTTTTGCTCCTAGAGGCACTGTCTACTTCTTGTTCTTGGAACCCTCTCCTAAAGCAAACCCTGGCCCTGCTTTCCTGAGTACCTGGGGCGAGCTGTCTTCCTTTGTTCAGAATTAATCAAATGAAGGGGTTGCAGGATGAGCAGCCTCCTGAGGCTGCCACATCACTGAAAGAAGGCCATCAACTTTCTTTCCAAGTGACTGCTTTGCAGGAGAAAATCCATTTTCACGTAGTCAACTGTTTGCTGCCCCTGTGTATCTCATCACCAGAATCATCAGCAAAAATGTTTGCTGGGCCTTGACATTTTCCATTGAGAAGATGAATTAATTCTGAACAGAGCCTAGAATCCCCTTGGTAGGAAGAGTCACACAACCCTAGAATCCTCCACCCCGAGGCTAGTAGACCAGCCTCCTGCTGGGGGTGGATGAGGAATCTAACAGGAAAACCTCTCCAGTCCCACCAGTTCTACCATAATGTCATCTTGTCTAGTGATATTGCTGTCTGTAGAAATCACTCTATCTCCATCACCAAGTGAGCCTTCTGGCCGTAGTGAAAAGGACCCAGTTTTAACTGCACTAATTACTTGGAGTCTGTTACCTGTGGTGGGTGGAGGCGCTGCCTGTCTCCTCTCCCAGCTTCTGGCCCCTTGAGAAGGGAGCAATAAAGAGTTTGGAGCTCTGCCCGCATCTGCTCAGGCAAGGCCAGCCCCCCTGGTGAGGACAAATGAATGACATTAGCCATCTTGATTCGTGGTACAGGCCTGTCCCCTTGGAAGCAATACAATGTCTCCTCAGGACAAGCAACGGGACACGGACACGTCGTTAGGAGCTCTAGGAGAGACCGCAGCTGGCTCCAGTAATAAAGCCGCCATTCACAGTCAACAAAACTGAAGTCATTTCCATGGGAAACACGTTACGATAGAGAACTTTTCTTTATTAAATCATAGTAATCGATTCCTTTTTTTCATTAAACATTAATGAATTTAAACACCGAGATCTGTCTAAGGAGGCATTGAGGAAACAGGTCATGGATACACCTCCTCCCTGAGCATCTCAGCAACTGCTCTTCGCTCCTCCATGTTCTTGGTGTCAGAGTCTCTGCTCCGGATTCACATGGGAGGACAGATGGTCAGGGTGGCCTCCAGTGCCCCAGTAGTCCCCAGGCCTCACCTTAGTACCAGCCTAGCCACCTCAAGCCTCTTTCATTCAGTCCACCCTCTGCTCCTAATCCTGTCAGTTCAGCGCTGGAATCGGTGACTGTCTCCAAGACACACATTTGCTGCCTGCCAACCAGAGTAGGAGCTCTCCTCCAAAACAGGCCTGAGCCTGATTCCTCCTCACTTGTGCAGCTCCCCTCCCTCCTGCCCACCCGCCCCACCACTGCTTGCCCAAAATGCTAATGCTCTCCTGAGTCGATGCACACTCTAACCTTGGACCATATACAATTTAAACAGTGCCACCCACCTCCTACATTCTGGGGCCTTGGCCCCACCTCTGTCTGCAGAACTGGGGGTCACCAGGCTAGATCATCACTCTGAGCACTGGAGGCAGAGATAGGGTCCCCATTCTGTCTCCAGTACCCCACGGCAGAATTAAAGATGATGTATGCCTTGGAGGGCACTGGCTATGGACATGGAGCAAATCCCTCAGCAGAGAGTTCGGGTGCCTATCGCTAAGTAACCCCCAAAATCACAACATATTCTCCATCTGACCTCATAGGCCTCTCAGAATACCACTAAGCTGGTCTAGGCTACTTCAGCTCTCCTTTAACTTTACCTTAGTCTCTCCTGCCACCCCTGTGGCCCCGGTCTGACGCCCAGTTCTCCCCAGTGTCCATGAGCTCCTGTGGATGGGAGCTTAGGCAGCTGGGCGAGGACAAAGTTAGGGAACCATTTCCCAAGGACGTCTTCAAGGAAGAGTCATCAGAGCCACGGAGTATAAACAACGGCTCCTCTGTATGATTCTGCCTTAATTAGAATGACAACTCATTGAGAACAATTTAATGCTGGTTCATGAAAGGTTAATGAGATTCATGCTTTGGAAGTGTTGACTACAACACAGACTTAACCAGAAACACTAATCTAACCTTTATTCTCTTTAATTATTCGGTCAGAACAATTTCCTTGGAGCTGCTTTAGTCTCAAGATGGTTCTAATTAAACACCAGTGAACTTTGAAATCAACATCAACTCATTCAGCTGCAACTCAATTTTCAAATTAATCGGCTGTGTAACCTGGAGGGTGTTGGTGGCCTGGGTGGGGGAGGGGAAGGGAGCGGGAGGATGAGCTTAGAACTACTAGGGTATGCTTGGCTCCTACCTCCGTCAAAACCCCTCCGGCAAAACCCTTCTGTAACCCTCACTTGTACCATCCCAAAGACGGGCCTGGGGCTGGGGCTGAGCTGTGCCATCAGGTTTGTGACCCTTGGACCCCCAGCCCCTGCACTCCCTTCCATTCAACGTCTTGTCTCCCCCAACTCACATCCCTCTCCCTCTCCCCTCCCTTCCCCTCTCTCCTTCTTTATTTCTTCTGCCCATCCCCATCTTCGCTCTCCCTCTCTCTTCATCTCGGAGCCTGGTTAGCTGAGCTCCGCGCTTCCACAGCTTCTTCACACTGATGGGAAGAAAGGCCACCACTTTCCATGACCTGCGGCGGCGGTGGCGGCGGCGGCGGCGGCTTCAACTGCGTTCCATCAGAAGGGGACGTGTGCAGTGACCAGAGATTCCAATCTGGCAAGTACACGCTGCGCTGTGTGGAAGGCCTGTGCTTTGGCCCCGGAGCAAAGCCGCGTGATCAGGACAAATATCAGTGACCAGAGAAAAAGTCTGAGGGAAGGCACCGTGTCCTGGGTGGGCTGTTCCGAACACAAGGAAAAAGATGTTATCTGGAGAATGCTGCTCCCAGACACCCTGCACACACGGCCCTTGTGGCCCATTAGCGTTTTGCAACAGTCCCCTCGGAAATCCTGTAATAGACTTCGGAACAGAACAAGCAGAACACAGCCGGAGGCAACACCACCTTCCAAGCCACACACAGGCCAGGATGACAGCAGCCGGTGGCAGAGGAAACTACATTCCATCCAGCCCCTTTCTAACACAGAAGAGTCTAATGCAACCTAAGTTCCCCAGAACACAAGCCCGAGGCTCCCCCGTCCCCCACACCCCGCAAATGGTAGCCTTCTGTGACCAAACCCCCACAGGGGCTCCTCACACCACCACTAGGAGCAGCCCCACACAGGACCCCAGATAGGATGGGTTCTGGCCATTTTTTTTCTCAGAAGCCCGAAGCTGAAAACAGGCCCAGAAATGATTTTTAGGGACACTCCCATCAGTCTCTGGGATTGCTTATCTAAGGCTGCCATCTGGCTCACTTTGGAGGCTCAAGCATTCGCTAGGTCAGGGAAGCAGAAGGGAGCAAGAATAGACCAGTGAGCTTTGTGGGAGGTACACCAAGGAGAAAAGGACTACACCTCGGTCCAGGCTGGTCCGCTGAATAGACCAGTGTCAACGTCTAGTGCGTTGGGGGCCCTGGGTAGGGTTGCACACCTCCAGGACACAGGGGGTGCAGAGCAAAGGCAGAAGCAACTGCACGCAGTTGCAAGCTTTATTAATCCTTATACAGATATGAATATGCATTACCTCAATTTCCGTTTTGGCCAGATACCATAAGATCATTGTTGGGCCCTACCTTGCCGTTTCCCTCCCCTCTCGCTGAGCCTTTTAGCCTGCTATAGCAAGAAATTGTTTACACCCTTGGCAGCTGCTCTTAGCCCCTGATTTGCGGCTGGGATTTTCCGTGGCACCCTTCCTCCCCACCGAGCCTTCCTGCTTCTTGTTGTTAAGAAGTTGTTTATGCCCCTGATTGGGCGGGAACTTTCACCACACAGACTTTTCCTGTTTTCCTGGTTGGGGATTTTTCACCTGCCTTGTTGTTTTTCCACAGCTTTTGCCTGGGGTATATAAGGAGATCTCAGTAAAGCCTTGGTGGCACTCGCTGAAAACTGGTGACCCGTGTACGTGTTTTCTTTCAATCCCGCAGACCTACGCCTGATATTCACACACTGGCGGCGCAGGCGCCGACAATCATTATTCCCATGATACCAGGAACAACTGAGGCAAGACTAAACAAAGAAATAAGACTAAGCAAAGGCTTCTTCTTAAAATATTTATACAACAAATCACCCCTCTTCCTATTATCAAAATACACTTGTCATAACCCAGAGAGCATGAGAGCTGCTTCCACAGAAACAGAACACAGCAGAACATAGTTTAAGGCCAAGTGAGAAAAACATTTTCTTCTCAAGTGTCTCTTTGTTGAGGTGTTAGAGCCTGCACCATCCTGTGTTCGTATACAGGAATTGGCAATCAAACTTTATAGCATGAGGGATGGACTTGGTGTTCTGGAGAGACTGGATTTTGGAGACTAGATTGTTGGAGGTTGAGTTTTGCTTTCCTAAGCCATGGTTGGGCTCTGGTGTTACAAAGAAAACTTGAAGATTGTGGTTAAAGATTGCCAGTGTTACATTGGCTACAGTTTGCAGTTCGATCACACACAGACTCAGGATTCTAACTCACACATATTTGTAATTAAGAAAAAATCAAACAGGTAGAGATTGTTACAGGATTTATGAAAGGTCAATGAGGCTGTGGAACTTGTGAGAGCATTACAGCCTGTTTGCTCACTCCAGCTGCCGTTTCGAGGAAGACGTATAAGATTATTACAGATCCAGAGGGTTGTTTTTATGCTGTTTCTTTACATCCTAGTGACTGTAAAAGGTGTCATTCAAGGGCAGCATTCCAGCCCCTACTTGCACTGTCACCAGTCCTTACTTGATCCTGCCTGGGAGCTGCGTTTCTATGTCTCCACAGACCAGCAGCAGGAAACCCTTAAGCCGGGTTCCCGGGCAGCTCAACTGTAGGAAGGGTAATAGAAGTTGAGGACTCAAAATTATTTCCTTCCTGTGTCAAGCAAAATAAGCCAGAAGACAAATTTAAAGTCTATACCTATGGGTATGCATATGCGTGTATTCATGTGTATATGGGTATATGTGTGTGTTCATAAGTTGTGTGTATATGGGTATATGTGTGTGTTCATAGCTTATGAAAACCAGACAGGGAATCATGAGAGAGGAAGAGCGCTTAAGAGAGGTGAGAAAGAGGAGAATGAAGGATACTCGACGGGAGGGGCTGAGACTGGCTGTTCTTCATTGGCCTGGGCTCAGTTCCCTGCACCCACACAGAGGCGCACAGCCATCTGCGACTCCAGTTTCAGGGGCTCTGACGCCCTCTTCTGGCCTCTCCCAGCACCTGGCTTGTATATAATGTGTGCGAGAACACACACACATACATGCATGCAAACACTCATATACATAAGTTCATTGTTGTTGTTTTTTTAAAAGAAAGTGTATGAGGGAGCTAACTAGAAAACCAGCTGAAGTCTGAGGGGAAGGAAGAAGGCAGTGCTCAAAGAATGACCTCTGTGGTGGTTTGAAAGAAAATAGGCCCACAGGGAGTGGCACTATTAAGAGGTGTAGCCTTGTTGCAGTAGATTTGACTCTGTTGGAAGTTCTGTCCCTGAGGAAGCTCAAGCCTGGTCGGTGTGTCACTGTCTGCCTTCCTGCTGCCTGTGGATCCCAATGTAGGGCTCTCAGCTCCCTCTCAGCACCATGTACGCCTTCGTGTCACACACTTCCCACCATGATGTGATGGATCAACAATAACCACCAAATCTGAACTGTAAGCCAGCTCCAATTAAGTGTTTTCCTTTGTAAGAATTGCCTTGGTCATGGTGTCTCCTCAGAGCAAGGGGAACCCTAAGAAAATATCATAATGAAACCCACTACTCAGTATGTTTGCCTTGTAAGAGTACCCTTGCTTTAAGAGTACGCCCATGGGGTCTCAACGCTCCCGGAACTGAAGTGGGGAAAAGACCCTGGAAGGGTGAAGGTTACATGGAAGAATCGGTTAGCATCTGGCCTAATCAATGTGATCTGGGAAAGGAAAAAGACTGGATGTCCAACAGCTTCTCTGTTAAAGAGTGGCTCACCTGACGGCCATGACAGTCTGGTGGCCCAGCAACCTGGCAAAGAGCCAGCACCTGTACTTAGAAGCAAGAAGGGGTTGGGGATTTAGCTCAGTGGTAGAGCACTTGCCTAGCAAGCGCAAGGCCCTGGGTTCTGTCCCCAGCTCCGAAAAAGTGAGAAAAAAAAGAAAGAAAAGAAGCAAGAACAGGAAGGCCTGGGCCACCATCTGCATTGGTCCTGTGCATCCTCAGACTGCTGACTGTTCGGTGAAGGACCTGACTAGGCCAGTAAGGTGTCTTAGACTGGGACTCAGAGCTGCCTTTTGCTGGCTAGATGGCCGTTTCCACATGTGTGAGATGAGAAAAGAGCCTGCCCTGCTGACTGAGCATGAACCAGCTGCACAGCCAAGGCAGGCCACAAGGGACAACTGTCTTACTCTGAACGCAGCCCTTGTGAGCCCCAGCTTCCCTCGGGTCTCTGCATTGGTTGGGTGTGACAGATTTACCGACAGGTGACACTAGAGATGGTCCATGAAGAAGTCAAGCCCAAGGGGTCAGTGACACTTGCAGCAACATCAGAAAGCACTCAGAAGCACAGAAATAGTTCACCAAAGTGGAAACACAATGCACCTCCCCGTGAGAAAATGAATTCAAAGCATGAAAGACAGTCAAGGCCACTAACCACAATAGGAAGGTAATTTAAACCTCAAAGACGGGGCTGGAGAGATGGCACAGCGGTTAAGAGCACTGACTGTCCTTCTAGAAAACCTGAGTTCAAATCCCAGCAACCACATGGTGGCTCACAATCACCTGTGATGAGATCTGATGCCCTCTTCTGGTGTGTCTGAAGACAGCTACAGTGTACTTATAGATAATAAAGAAATAAATCTTAAACCACCAAGACATTTTACTGTATCGGGTTGGCAAGCATCAAAAAAGGTAGATGCTGTACTCCACCAGCAAAGGAGATCAGACACTTTTATGACCTAGACAGGAACGAGCCCCATCTCTCGCCCTGAGACCGCTCTTCCAGAAATTAAGCCTCTGGTATGTGTTTGTCAGTGTAACAGACACAAGGCAGAGAAGGCAGTGCCGGGCTGAAGCAAAAACCTAATGTCTGCATGTTTGCTTACTTTTCTGATGCCGTGAGAATGAACATAGATGCTATGACCAAAAGCAACCTGGTGGGTGGAATGGTTTATTTCATCTAACAGTTGGAGTCCAATATCAAGGGTAGGCAGAATGGGAGCTGATACAGAGGCCGTGGAGGGACCCTAGTCACTGCCTTGCTGCTCCTGGCTTGTACACAATCTGGGCTACCTACTCAGGGATGGTACCGCCCACAGTGGGCAGAACCCTCTCGTATCAATCATTAGTCAAGAAAACGTCCCACAGGCCAGTCTGATGAAAGCATTTTTTTTTTCAATTGAGGACCTCTCTTCCCAGATGACTCTAGTTTCAATAAATAAGTAAATAATTGAAATAAAAGGTAACCAGCACGCCATGAGTAGACTAAAAAAACCTGTGAAACATTCATAAAATGGGGTACAGTTGAGACCACTCTCTAGGCTCAAAGTGAGAACTGAGGTACAGTAGCACTGAGGCAAAACTAAACAGACAATGCAAACGCATTCACACAAATGCACAGCAAACACCTAGCGGCAAACCAAAGAAATAAGGGTCTTAGCATGGAGACCATCCTCTGTTGAGTTGAGGAGCGGAAAAAATGCCAAACTGGGTTACAACAGAGCATCAGAATGCATTAGGAACAGATGGCTCTTAGACAATGAAAAGAAATCACAATAAAATCTCTACATGTTCACTGTCACAGAGGATGTACACTGTCAACAACATAGCAGGAGCAACAGCAAGGAACTCACTTTGTTTTGTTTTTTCTTTAAGCTCTATTTATTGTATATATGTGAATACACTGTTGCTGTCCTCAGACGCACCAGAAGAGGGCATCAGATCCCATTTCAGATGGTTGTGAGCCACTATGTGGTTGCTGGGAATTGAACTCAGGACCTCTGGAAGAACAGTCAGTGCTCTTAACCACTGAGCCATCATCTCTGCAGACCTCACTTTGATTTTTTTAAGTATTCCTGTGCGTGTGCACGCGAGCACGGTGCCTGTAGAGGTCAGAAGAGGGTCCAATCAACTGGAACTAAAATTACAGGTGCTTTGTAAGCTACCTGATTGGATACTGGGAATAAACTTTGGTCCTCTGCACGCATGAGTAGTAAACACTCTTAATTACTCAGAAAAACAAAACAAAACAAACAAACAAACAAACAAACAAAACCCGCTTCTTAAAAGCTGATTCGTTTGCATTTATATGTATGAATGTTTTCCTGATGTCTGTGGAAGCCAGAAGAGGGCATCAGACCCCTTGGAACTGGAATTAAGATTGTGAGCTGCTGGGGGCTGGAGAGATGGCTCAGTGGTTAAGAGCACCGACTGCTCTTCCAGAGGTCCTAAGTTCAAATCCCAGCAACCACATGGTGGCTCACAACCATCTGTAATGAGATCTGACGCCCTCTTCTGGTGTGTCTGAAGAGACTGACAGTGTACTTGTATGTAATAAATAAATATAAAAAAAGAGAAAAAACTATTAAAAAAAAAAGATTGTGAGCTGCAGGTTGGGGATTTAGCTCAGTGGTAGAGCACTTGCCTAGTAAGCGCAAGGCCCTGGGTTCAGTCCCCAGCTCTGAAAAGAAAAAGAAAAAAAAAAAAGATTGTGAGCTGCTGTGTGGGGCTTTGTAACTGGGTTTTTCCACCCAAGCCCGAGTTCCTGAATGAGGCTACTTACGAGTAAACACCTAAACCACAGCTTTGGCTCATTCCCCGACTAGCTCCTAACTTACATAACCCACTTAAACTACTCTATGTCTCCCACACGGCTTCCCAATTTCATGTGTCCGGCTTCCTCAGAATCAGGGCCAATCTCCCGCTTCTGACTCTCTCCCAGAGTTCCATTCTCTCTACCGGAAGTCCCATCTTCTACTTCCTGCCTTCAGTTTTTGTAGACAAGTGGTGTTTCCACACAGCTCACAAGAGATTATCCCTACAAGGAAACCAAACCTGAGTCCTCTGGAAGAGCAATAAGCATTTTTAACACCATCTCTCCAGCCCCAGAAAAAACACTTTTTTACAATTGCTTTAGTAACAATCCAGTCAAATTTCACCAGTGAGCACTAACAAACCGGTTGCTTGAGCAGCTAAACACAGGGTTGTACCAAATACCCGACAGACAACTTAGAATCACAAAGGGAAAACGTTATCTTCTGGGGACAGAAATCTACTAACATCGTAAGGAAATGTCAGCTCCGAATCACCAAAACTATAACAAGAACTGCCTAAAGAATATGACGCCATATCATTTATGAGGGGACGCCATTAAACAAATTTAAGTGGGTGGGTATCCCACAAACAACTTCCCCGGGCTCTTGGAAGGACACTGGAGAGCTGGTTTGGATTAAAGGAGATTAAACGGATCTATGAAGATTACACGTTATCACACGTTATAGCTGGATCCTGGGTGTAAAATGAAAATTCTCACCAACTAGGAGTACAGGTGCTGCTCAATGCTGTCTTCCAGTGCCGCTGCCCTGTTGCTAAAAGTCCTTCATAGAGGGAGAGAGAGCTAATATCTCCTCCTCCTCCCAGTTAGTTTCCTGGGCTTCCGTACAGAGCACAGGTAAGGGGTTACCCCAGTTGTGGGTACTCCTTTCAGAAATGCTGCATTTGAAAAGCCTTTACCTAGGAGGGATGAGTGCTTTCCAGGGGCTACACAGATGGACCTTCCCCTCCCCAACCTTCCTGGACCTAAAGAATCTAGCTCTTCCCCTAGGCTGTGAGCAATTATGGCAGATTTGCATACACCCTGTGTAGGGAGCAGCTGCATACTCAGGAAATAGTCTGTGACCCTCCCCACCCTTCCCCTGATGTAAACAGGCTACAAGCCCAGCTGGAATACTTCCTTTGTAAGTCTGAGCAGCTGAACCCCCAAGATGGTGGTTGCTTGGCTCAGTAGGTAGGCATAAACAACACAGCCTCTCGAACTCCCCAAGTTATTATGTTCTGTCATGCCGGGACAGGATGCTCATAAGGCCCCGCCCCTTCCTTGTGATTTATAGGCAGCCAACAGTGGCCAGAAGGGAAGGACTTGAGGCCCCTCTCTGGGGATATATTGGCAGTTTAATGTAAGGAAATATGAGGGAATTCAGCCGCAGACTGGCTCATGGAGGTCATTGGGGACACTTCGCTAGCTCTGGCTGAGGGCCCCATGGAGTCCATGCCCTGGAAGACAGATAAGAACTAGAACTATGCACGAGAAGCCAGGCATGGTGGCATGTGCTTGTCACTCTAGCACTGGGAAGGTAGAGACAGGTGGGCTTCTGTGGCTTCCTGGGCATCTAGCCTATTCAACAGGTGCTGAGGCCGAGAAAGACTAGTTTTTAAAAAAAAATGGGTAACACCTGAGCAAATGACAACCGGCTTCTACGGGCACACACACAATGGGCATGCGTGCGCACATGTATGCTCACATGCTCCCCAAATAAGTCAATTTGGCCGGGACTTGGGCACTGGTGCGGGTTTTCAGTGACTTTGCTGAGCTCCATAGCAGGCCACGTTCTTTTCTCGGGAGGTTTAACATTAGGCTTGTATGTGGATGGCTTACCTGTGTAAACTTGTGTATCAGGTTCATGAAGTTCGAAAACAATCAGGAGGAGGTGGAAAACAGGAAAGGCAGACAAGGGGGCCTGTCTGAGTCAATGAAAGCAATGTGTTCAGATTGGAGTGGGGCATGGGTCTCTAAGGAGGAAAACCCGCAGAAGCCATTCAGTGTTTATGAGCCCCTGGGAGGCCTTAAAGGCTGGGCAAAGGTTTAAGAAGTACAAATGACACAGCAGTTCAGATAAAAAAAATACTAAATTTTCTCCCGCACTTGTCAGGTCACTGCCCAATGACTCTGCTGTGTGCGCAGGCTCAGCCTAATACTTTCTGGTACACACACCCAAACACCCGCTTCTTGTCTTCAGGGAGTCTCTGTACACCCTGATTGGGACACTTTTGACTGGAACAAGTCCTTCAGCTGAAGCTGGTTCCATTTGCTGTGTGACTGTCCCTCCTCTGGAAGGGGTTGATTTGCATTTACTTGACTCGATTAGATTTGGGGTCACCAAGAGAAAGACGTTTTTGTCTCTAGGTGACCTCCGTGTAAATCTTGTGCTGCTCCCCAGATTTTGTTTTGCAGTAGGGTCATCTTTCCCGTGTCCCATCTTTTCTGAATGGAAATAATCAACTGGGGCCTGTAGTTGTCGGACCCTCCAGCCCCACCCCCAACAGTGTTTGACCCCTGCTGAGCCTTGCTGATGCATGTGGAAGCCTTTTGTTCCTAACAAAGGAACATCCTGACCTTTCTGTTTGCCCTGGGCGGTACACTTGTGCTACACCTGGGTGCCACACCTGGGTGCTACACCTGGGTGCTACATCTGGGTGGTAATACTGTTAAGTCAGTTCCTGTTTTTTGTTCCTGAGGGCATAAGCCTGTTTTTTCCACTGTGCTTCCTGGAAATCTCCACCTGGTGAACTTTCGGTATATAGTCTGTGAACCTCAGTAAAAGTTTTGGCATTCTCATAAAACGAATGACCCGAGCAAGTGTTTTTTCTTAAACCTCACAGGCCTATGCTCGGTTCTCAGTACCATTGTGGTGTAGGCGCTGACAGTAGTTGCTGGGCTTATCCATGGCAATGGTGCGCCTGATACCAAGTGCCTGAGTGGTAGAAGGTCAATACAACAAGCCAGGCTGTGATCTCCACAGCCATGCAGGCGCACTTGTCTTAGTCAATGTTCTATTGCTGTGAAGAGACACCATGACCATGGCAACTCTCAAAGAAAGCTTCAGAGGGTTCATTCATTCGTTCTCATCATTGTGGGAGCATGCAGGCAGACATAGTGTTGAAGTAGCAGAGAGCTCTACATCCACAGCCAAAGACAACAGGAAGAGAGACCCCCCCCTGGGCCTGGCTTGGGCTCTTGAAACCTCAAAGTCCACCCCCTGTGACACACTTCCTCTAACAAGGTCGCACCTACTAATCCTTTCAAACAGTGCCAGGCCCTGGTGACCAAGCATTCAAAGCTATGAGCCTATGGGGGCCGTTCTCATTCAAACTACCACACTGCTGATGGTATTATCCCTGGTGTGGCCTCGGTGAGCATAGAGCACATTTGCTGTTGGGGAGGGGACGAGCAGAGACATCCTTTTTGTCATGGCATGTATTCTTGCCTTGGCAGCATATTCCTGGACTGGCCATCAGATTGTCACCGACTATTATAACCCCCTGACCTCCAGAAATGTTGAGTATGGTTTAGTCCTGCCGTATTTACTGGGTAGGCACCAACTGTTCTGGTCCCCCGGAGAGAGGGATGTTCTCTTGCTCCTGTCCTGGCTGTGTAATCAAGGCTGTATAGTGCACCCTGCTCCTGTCACAAGTCAAGTACTGCCAAGAAATATGTGTGATCTGGGGCAAGATAAAGAGACAAGGGCCTCTGGGTCACTCCATCCCTGAACAACACCCACAGTTCTCCAGCAGAGTTGGAGAGTGTAGGTAAAGAAGACACAAACTGGGAAGGGTATGCTTTTTGTACCGTAGTAAAACCAAGTTTTGAAAACTAGAAAAAAGCAACTAAGAAAAAACAAACAAACAAAAACCAGACTAAGTTTGTCACAGGGATAGGCTCAGGGAATAAACTACACAAATTAAACCAGGGGGGGGCTGGGGATTTAGCTCAGTGGTAGAGCGCTTACCTAGGAAGCACAAGGCCCTGGGTTCGGTCCCCAGCTCCGAAAAAAAAAAAAAAAAAAGAACCAAAAAAAACCAAATTATACCAGGGCTGGCAACTGTTCCCTCATCTCAGTGCTAGAGAAGTACCTTACCAAGCATCCTGGCTAGTTCCATGTCAATTTGACACAAGCTAGAGACACCTGGGAAGAGGGTTCTCAGTTGAGAAAATGATTACTTAATTAAGATTTGTCGGTCAGTAAGCCTCTGGTGTGTTTTCTGGATCAGTAATCAATGTGAGAGCAACCTATGGGTAGTATGTCCTGTGGTTGCTATAAGCAGGCTGAGCAAGCCATAAGAGGCAAGTCCATGAGGAGTCCTCCAGGGGAGGGTCCCTGCATCCACGCCTGCCTCCAGGTTCCTGCCGTGTCTTTCCTGGATGATGGACTGTAAATTTTTAAGATATAATAAACCCTTTCTTCTTTGAGGTACTTTGGGCCATGCTGCTTTATCTTGGCAGTAGAAACCCTAACAAACACAGAAATTGGTATCAGGAGTGGGGTATTGCTGTAACAGATCTAATCATATGGTTTCGGGAAGGATTGAGAATTTTTGAACTTTGAGCTAGAAAAGCTATTGGGTGTTCAGAGCTGTTGTGGGCACTAAGCAGATAATGCTGAGAGCAATGTGGACAGTAGAGAACTGGCTTGTGGACTTTCTATCAAGACCAATCGTGCTACTTTGACTTAATAACCACCATAGTGAAATGTTTGCTGTGCTAGGACAATTGATACTGATCAGTTGGGGCTGAAGAACCAGCCGTGATTGAGAGACTAGCATCACTTTGGGAAAATATTTGGCAATATTTAAGTTTCTGGGTGGTACTGGTTTTGAAGGAATGAAGGGATTGTGCAGGAACTGAGGCTTGGCATTATGAGAGGCCAGATGTCACTGGTATAGACACAGCATCAGGAGCAGTGGAAACCCCAGGATAGAAGGGGTCATGGAGAAAGAATGAGGCTTGGCAACACATGGCAAGTTAGACCCTGAAAAGAACTCAGGAGAGATTATTGTGACACTGGAGCCCAGTTGCAGTGGAGACGCCGCATTTTGGAGACGTCAATGCCTTGGGACCACTACCAAGTACTCTAATGGTGTAGGGCCAGTCTGAGCCTTGGAAATTAAATGGCAGAGCCAGAGAAATGGAAATATCTAGGCCCTTTGGAACCCAAAGGCTTGTCAATGAATCCCAGACACTGGACAGAATTATCTGCACTGTTGTACTTTGGTTTTGCCTTTAGATGTTAACTGTGACAAAAGAGCTCACAGTAGGAACTTTGGAATTTTAGAGAAACTGGATATTTTAAAGAGATTAAATTTGTTTGTCGAGATGAAGTTTCTCTGTTGTTCTGAAATCCACTCTTGATCTTAGAGCTGTAGTGAGCCATATTGGATTTGGGCCTGGATAGCTCAAAGTGGCTATGTGACTCTTGGCCACACATACTCCTAAGAGCCTCTCCCATGTATTTACGGCACAGGAAGAAAAGACCAAGTAGTAAACACCCGGTGTCTCCACTGCATGACCTCTGATGAGCCCGGCTGATGCATGTGGAACCAACACACCTGGACCACACCTGGGTGGTGGTCAACTTACTTCTGCCTTTTACTTCCTCAGTCTGTATCCTGGAGATTTAGGCTGGTCTTCTCGGATTTCTCCCTAATTAATTCAGATCTCGTAGTTGGTCTTTTGTTACCGAAGTCAGGAGCCAGGGTTTCCCACTGTGCTTCCCAGATATTACCTGGGGAGCTTGGGTATATAAGTGGTGAATAAAGCTACAGGACTCTCTCTCTCTTCCTCTCCTGGCTTGACACGAATAACCAGTGTGTGTGTGCTTCTTTCATCCCGTAGGCTTTCGCCCGATTCTTGGTACCAGGTCAGTGCGGGTGCCGACAAGAGCTACACCAGCAAAAGACTAAATGTGTATAGGCTGAGGGACTTTAAAACTTAGAATGCTTTATGCTATGAGATCTTGATGAACAAAAAGGGGGGAGGCTATTGTTTAGCAGTGCTGCATTGATGTGCCAAGTTGACAAAGGTCAACTGTCCTGGGTAGCTTCCTGTGAACCTGACAGAAGCTAAAGTCATCTGGGAAGAGGCCTCTCGATTGAGACAGTGCCTCCACTCGTTTTGCCTGTGAGCACATTCTTGACTGATGATGGGTGTGGAAGGGCCAAGGTTCACTGTAGGCGCTGGCACCCCTGGGACGGTGGCCCAGAGGACTACAGGGAAGGCAAGCTGAACGACAGAAGTGAGGCAGCAGGCAGCACTCCTCCATCCCGGTTCCCGCTTCCCGGTTCCTGCTTTGAATTCCTGTCCTGATTTCCCTGGACATGACCTTCAAGCTGTAAAATGAATCCTTTCCTTCCCAAAGTGCTTTGGTCATGGGGTTTTATCACAATAGAAACCCCAACTAAGAAACAATCCTGAGAAACCAAATGAACTACATCCCAAGCAGAAACGTTTTCTTTGGTAGTACTCCCGCTCACCCCTGATCTTTTGAGTAGCCGCAACTCACACTTGACTTGGAATCTTGGTTTTGCTTTTGGTCTGTGGTTAGTAAGCTACTGAGCTACATCCATGGTGCAGGCTGAGACAGGGTGACTGTGGCCCTGGCTTGGGCTCCAAAGCCTACCCCAGTGACACACTTCCTCCAGCAAGGTCACAACTCTTAATCCTCCTAATCCTTTCAAACAGTGCCACTCCCCGGTGACTAAACATCTGAGCCTCTAAGGCCATTCTTATTCAAACTGCCATCCCAGGTTTCCTTCCCCATAGCTATGTTAGCTCACAACTATGCATACATAACCCCAGACCCAGGATCTGTTTTCTTCTTCTCAGCTCCTTGGGCTCCAGGACATGCACATGCAGGCCAAGTACAGATACACACAAATGAAAACAAAACTGTTTTCTGTCAGGGTGTTTATGTACCATGTGCATGCCTGGTGCCTGCAGGGGGCCAGAAGAGTGTCAGGTTCCCAGAAGCCAGAGCTCCAGATGGTGATAAATGCTGGCAATCGAACCCAGGTCCTCTAGAAGAATGATCTCTTAATCACTGAGCCCTTTAATTATTAAAAATCTTCCACTATTTCATGTTTTTTATTTTTAAGCTCAGGTCTCGAACTTCTGATCCTGTCTCAGCCTCCAGAATATGAGGACAGGGGTGAGCTAGTACCACATTTATTCTTAAGAGGGCACTGTTCCCTGCCATGGCATCAGCTCATGGACATTATGCCTGCTTTCAGCACTGACAAAGAGCAAGTGAAGCCTAGCAAATGGGTAAGTAGTGTCTTAAGTGAACTGACCTTTACAGGTCCTTTTCACTAGGGAGAGGGGGTGGGGGGGTGGGGGGAGGAGGTCTTAGAACCCTATTACTGGACTCTGAGAAACTGTCTGGTAAAGAAGGAGCTGGGCTGGCTCTGCCACTCCCCAGCACCTGACACTCAGGTCATTAGGGTCACTGAAGGCAGGCTCAGTGATGGAGAGCACTTGTTCCTGCAGAGGGTTCAATTCCCAGAGGAAGGTTCGCAACCCACTGAAACTCTAGTGCTGGGGGATGTGACACCCTCTTCTGATCTTCACCGGCACCAGGTATACATTCTGAAAAACTGCTCAACTGAAAACAACTTTCAAGCTGGGCACGGAGGCGCACACCTTTAATCCCAGCACTTCCCAAGGCAGAGGTGGGTACATCTCTGTGAGTTCAAGGCCAGCCTGGTCTACAGAGTAAGTTTCAGTGAACCAGTAAAACAGAGAAGACAGGGCTGGAGAGATGGCTCAGCGGTTAAGAGCACCCGACTGCTCTTCCAAAGGTCATGAGTTCAATTCCCAGCAACCACATGGTGGCTCACAACCATCTGTAAAGAGATTTGATGCCCCCTTCTGGTGTATCTGAAGACAGCTACAGTGTACTTATATATATAATAAATAAAATAAATCTTAAAAAAAAAAAAAAAAAAAAAAAAAACAGAGAAGACACTGGCTTGAAAAAAAAAAGCCAAAAGTCTTTGCTCATGTATTTATTCCGCAGTCAAGTAAATCATAACGTCAAGCCGCAGCATGATTAAAGGAGAATTACTGGTACAGCTGTCTAAAGTGCAACACTGACAGGTGTTCTTTCCCATGATGAAACAAAGACACACTTCCCTAAGGTCTGGGAGAGGCAAACAACCCTTTGAAACAAACTGCCCAACAATTAGAGGCAGACTGCAAATAATTTCTACTAGCATTTTTCTGCAAGGTGGAGCAACCCCCCGGGTGGCTAACTCAAGCCCTCATGTCACCCACCTGTGCCCTGGCTTTGGTCTCCTTCCTCAATCACACCTACACCCAAAAGGCTTCTCTGCTTCACACTCAGACACCCCCCGAGTCCCGGAGGCCCTGAGCACTGCTGGCCATGAGTGAGTTTGTGAACAACTTTCACCCAGAATCTCGTGGGAGACCAGGAGCACGATGGCTCAGCGATGGCTTGGTGTCATTTCCTTAAACAATAGTTCTAACTGTAAAACAAGCTGACATCTGACAGGCCATCTGCACGCCATAAACAAACCAGTGTATTCTTATCTTTTCCTTTGTTTGCAAAATGTTAAGGAGACTATCCAAGGGGGGAAAAAATGAAACTCGAGAATTCAAAGGGTTTGTGTCACAAAGTAAACCAGTCCTCCACAGGCAAATTCATTTGTTTTTGGGCTTCGAGGCCATGTAGAGGGCGATCAGGCAGTAGATGGTCCCTCCCACTGTGAGAGCCATGGTGGTCCGGTAAAGCATTTGGTCCGGAAGGCCTCGTTTCAGGTGGATGGGCACACCGTCAGCCTTCTGCAAGGCAAGAAGGGACAATGAGTTGCCTAGTAGGAACAGATTTTACTACAAACTGGAGAAGAAAATCTTGTCCATCATGAAAACTACTCCACAAACATAATATAGCGGGGACTGGGATGCATCAGTGTGGCAGAACACGGGCACACATCCTCACCAACGCGGCGCACGACTTTAAGTCTGCATCATTCTCTACAGCCAAGTCTGAGGCAACCAATGAGCCAAGTCCATGTTCCTAAGGCCTTTACTACAGTCTCGCTCTGCAAGGAAGAGTCCTGGAAACTTTTGAAAGGATTAGGCTCTCTGTAGGACCCTTAACTCATCTTGTGCAGACCCCAGAGGCCTCTTAAACCTTACTCGTTAGATTTAAAAGACTTACCCTGAACATGGACGTGCTCATGCAGTTCAGGATGGACCTGAACCGGGACACATTCTTGTGGGGAGACAGCCCTGTAAGGACAGCTCTGCCACTCCCCAGCACTTGACACTCAGGTCATTAGGGTCTCGATTACCTCTAAATAGATTAATCATATTCAAGTGTCAATTCTGGCTTCTCTCTGTTGATGACCTACCTAAGAAGGCTTCCTGACTTCCACCAATTGTACAGTGAACTGTAGCACCAAGAAAGCCACACACAGAAGAAAACTGGCTGCCAAAACAGCTCAGCAGTTACAAGCCATTGCTGCTTTCAAGTTAGTTCCTACAACCACTTATAACTCATCTCTGCATGAACAGACAGACAGATAGACACACACACACAGAAATTTTTTGAAGTCGTCACCGCATGTGTGGCAATCATTAATAGGTACTGGCTGATTCAGTGTCATTACACCCGCCCCTGAGTTCTCTCAGAGATTATGAAGAAGCACAGTGCACGAGTGGTCTGAAAATCCTCGTGTGAGTGGCAATGAGATCATTAGCCACGCCCCTGAAATGGGCATATTGACCTGTACAGATGTTCCATTATTAGTCAATGGGCCAAACTGAAGTAAAGAGCTCTACTTAAAGAAAAGGAGGCTGGGGAGAAAACAACGGTAAAGTAACTCAGTTTTTCTAAACCTTCCACCCCAACGCACACAGGTCCATGTGTCCCAGCTCTCTGCCCCGACCTCAGTCACCTGGAAGAATCTCTGTAGCTCTGGAACTTTATTCTTCCCAGCATAGTCATATGCTGTCACACTGGAGGTCAGTTTGGTCGGTGTGGCAAATATGATAGGCGGTGCTTCTCTGGAAACCGGCTTAAAACCCTGCAGGACAGACACAAAGAGCAACAGAGGCCATGAGTATGTCTGTGCAGCTGAGCTATTTCTGGAGGCAGCACTAATGGTACAAGGGCCAGAACGGGCAGGGTCTCTGTCACTTGCATTATGGGTCTTTGCGTGTTCTCAACCCTCTGACAAATACTCCTAGCAGCCTTCCAAAACAAACTCTACCAGTGAGATGGGAAGGACAAGAAAGGCCCCATGTGAGCTTCAAGAAGTACCTTCCATGTCTATAAGACCCTGATGTCCCCTCCTCTGTCTGGGTAAGTCAGTAAAGAGCCCATGCATGTAAGGAGGCCTGAGCTCACTCCCCAGCACCATGTAAGAGGCTGGGGATGGCAGCATCAGCTTCTGATCTCAACACTGGGAGGCAGAGTGGAAATGGGCAGATAGATTCCTGGTGCAAACTATACTGGTGGTAGTGACACACACCTTTAATTCAAGCACTCAGGAGGCAGAGGCTGGAAGATTTCTGAGATTGAGGCCAGCCTGGTCTACAGAGCGAATTTGAGGACAGCCAAGACTACACCAAGAAACCCTGTCTTGAAAACCCAAGGACTACATATTCCATGATTCCATTAACAGCAGTGCAGCACAGAGGCAGAGCACTGCTGTTTAGCACAGGAGTGTAAGAAGGTGCTGGATGAGGAGGACAGCTTTCTTCTTGAAGTTATGCAACTGTTCTAAAGTTAGCTCTGGGGGCTGGAGAGAAGGCTCGGCTATTAAAGAGTAGCTGTTGCAGAGGACACAAGTTCAGTTCTCAGCACCCGCAAGGCATGGCTAGCAACCACCTGAAACTCTAGCTTCTGGGGACCCAATAGCTCTTGACTGCATGGTGTGATTGTCTGCATATGCTTGGCCCAGGGAGTGGCACTAGTAGAAGGTGTGGCCTTGGAGGAAGTGTGTCACTGTGGGGTATGGGCTAGGAGACCCTCCTCCTAGCTGCCTGAGGACGCTCAGTCTGTTCCTGGCTTCCTTTGGGTGAAGATTTAGAACTCGGCTCCTCCCGCCATGCTGATAATGAACTGAACCTCTGAACCTGTAAGCCAGCCCCAATTAAACGTTGTCCTTTATAAAACTTATATTGGTCATGGTGTCTATTCACAGCAATAAGACCCTAACTAAGACATACGGGTACCCAAACACAGGTGTACATGCCACACAGACATACACAGTTAAAACATAATAAACCTTTTTTGTTTATGTTTGGACAGTGCCTTGGAATGTAATGTATAAACCAAATTGGCCTCAAACCTATAAAAAGAAACCTTAAGGGGGCTGGAGAGATGGCTGGTTAAGAGAACTGATTGTTCCTCCAGAGGTCCTAAGTTCAATTCCCAGCACCCACATGGTGGCTCACAACCCTCTGTGATGGGATCTGATGCCCTCTTCTGGTGTGTCTGAAGACAGCTAGTGTATTATATGAGGCTGTCGTCGAGATGCACCTGGGAGGCTGCTGGGAGCTCAGGTTGGCCTTCACCTCTTGGCTTCACCTCCTAGTCGGCTGGGCTATAGGTACACACCGCCACACTACTGACCTAGATACTTTAAATGGGTGACCTGCATGGCAGTTATTTCAGACAGGGTCTTACCGCGTAGCCTCCAATGACCAGGAAGCTCTAGAGAACAGGTCAGCCTTGAACTCGGGAAGATGCACCTGCCCTGCCTGAGTGCTGGGGTTAAGGGCTGCCCTCTTGCTCTTTTCTAAGAATCGAAGGGCAGGTTGAGGATGCAGCTCCTGCCAAAGTCCCTGCCGAGCACATGCAGCCAGCACCACAGACACAAACCACCCAAACCCAAAGGGGACAGTTTTGCTTTTTCTCTAAGGGCACAAAGCTGTAAAGTAACTTCTGCACACAGTTCTGCACAGCAACACTGCACACTAAAGCTGAAGGTTGAGGCTTACAAGCCAGTAAAAGTGTCCCTTTAGATTCCAACTAGGGATTCTAAAAGTGAGGACAATGTGAGGTCTGAAATAAGTCTGAAGTCTAGACTGCTAGTCTTTATTTCTCAAATTTGTAACTGACAAGATCTAGAGATTAGATATTTAAAAGATCAACATAAAGAGAGGAGGGAGGTTGGATAAAAATGAATTACAATTACCAGGCTGGTCTCACTCTGTAAGGGCAGAGCCCTGGAAACTTTTGAAAGGACAGGCTCTCTGTAGGACCCTTAACTCATCTTGTGCAGACCCCAGAGGCCTCTTTTTTTTTTTTTTTTTTTTTTTTGTTCTTTTTTTCGGAGCTGGGGACAGAACCCAGGGCCTTGCGCTTCCTAGGTAAGCGCTCTACCACTGAGCTAAATCCCCAGCCCCTCCAGAGGCCTCTTAAACCTTACTCGTTAGATTTAAAAGACTTACCCTGAACATGGACGTGCTCATCAACTAAGCATGAGGATTAATGGGATCCAAAACCAAGACCAAAAAATAAGGTTCTGAAATAAGGCTGGCTGGTTTGGAACTGGCCCGTCTAAGGTAATCACTCAGCTGGTATGACGGTCACCTACTTTACCTCAGAAGGACGTGCAAAAGCAGCAGCTACCTCAACAGCTTTTAATAATTCCATAAACTATAGAGATTCAGAACACACTTTTAAAATTGTCTTATTTCATTATTTTTTTTAAAGATTTGTTTATGTATGAGTAGGCTATTGCTGACACACCAGAAGAGGGCATACTGATGGTTGTGAGCCACCATGTGGTTGCTGGAATTTGAACTCAGGACCTCTGGAAGAGCAGTCAGTGCTCTTAACCGCTGAGCCATCTCTCCAGCCTCCTTATTTCAGTATCTTATCCCATCAATTATGAATTTTGCATTTTCCCCAATGAGGCTCAGCTGTTTTCAGGGCATTGTCCATTCACAGTGCAGCCTGTTGGCCCTCAATGAAGAACAGGCATGGTCCTTCACCTTCCTGTAACACGGTAAATCACCCACCCATTGTATAGCCAACAGCCAATGTTTTCAGGCACTATCACTCCGGAGACTCAAGCTCCCCCACATGCCTATTTTACAGAACGAAACCCCAAGTTCTAGACCTGGAGGCGGTGTCCCATGTAGAGGCAGGCAGATCTAAGGTCCAAGTCAGTCTGGTCTACACACTGAGTTCCAGGAAAGCCAGAGCTACAGAGAAACCTGGTCTCAAAAGAGCAAAACAAACAAACAAAAACCAAACTGAAGTTCTTATAACAGCTTTAGAGCTTCGTGGTGCTACATGGGCACCCTTCTCTGTACTCCCCTATTTCAGCCCCTTCCTTCCTTCTCCTTAAACCCCCGCACCTCCCAAACTGCCAGCTGTACTTCCCAGCACCTGACATTGCCGCTTTAGGGAAACTTTCAAAAATACCTTTTTTGGTTTCTGCCATGGTGGCTCACAACAGGTCCATGTATCCTGAGCTGGCCTTTAACTCACTTGCAGCCCAGGCTGGTCTTGAACTCCTGATCCTGTTACATCTGCTTCCTGAGAGATAAAATTATAGCATCACACCTGCTCTACTTTTGTGAAAACTGCATGTCCTCCTCCTGACCCTGAAAACAAGCTATCCCACTCTCACACCTTGTTTTCTCCACAGCATTAACCACCAGCAAACATGCTACACTCCTTTATTTACTGTCTCCTTATGCAAAGGAAGCCCCACAGATGCAGGATGCTGGTCATGTTTTGGTCACTAATCATAAGCAGCTGATAGACAGCGCATTCCCTACACACCTGCCAGACAGGTGACTGCACCGCCAGCCTGCAGCTTCACCACAGTAGACTACTAACTGGCACTTGCCAGCAGAGCCTCCCTCCTGTGGCAAGGGGAAATTAATCGATAGGCTATACTTACTTACTTACTTACTTACTTATTTAATGTATGTGAGTGAGTACACTGTCGCTGTCTTCAGACACACCAGAAGAGGGCATCAGATCTCATTACAGATGGTTTCGAGCCACCATGTGGTTGCTGGGAATTGAACTCAGGACCTCTGGAAGAGCAGTCAGTGCTCTTATGCACTGAGCCATCTCTCCAGCCCTAGGCTATACTTTTTAATGCTGATTCTGTACATAGTCCCTACCTCTAAACAGTTCACAACACTTAAATTCGAATTGTTTAATTGCTAACAAGTAGGGAAGGAAGGTCTCCCAGAGATTGAAGGCAGGGCCACAAGAATGCTAAACAACGACCCCCGGCCACCCCTCCGGCCACCCCTCCAACCTCTCACTGCTCCTAACTGTACATTTTGTTTTCTTTGGGATAGGGTCTTGGGAAGCTCAGGCTGGCCTAGACTTCCTCTGCAGCTAAGGAGGAGCTTGAGCTCCTGCTCCTCCTGCTTCTACCTCCCATGCTGCACCAGGACACTGAGTTCAATTTTTAAAGAAACAATATGTTTATTACATGCAGCGTGAACAGGTTTGGCAGTGCTTAAAAATTTTAAAAAAAAAAGGTTAATTTTTAAATTCTATGTACTGTATGTGTTTATGGGGGGAGGGGTGGCACATCTGTGTACATGTAAATGCAGGTGCGTCCGAGGAGACCGGCGGAGAGGCTCAGATCCCTTGAGGCTGGAGTTACAGGTTGAAGGCCAATAGGCTGGGATATTGGCAATCAAACTTAGGAACCCCGAAAAAGCAGTAGGTGTTAATTAATGGGCTGGCCATCTCTCCAGCCTCCAGTTGAAATGTTTAAAGACAAAAGTAATCCAGATTTTCCTCTTAGAGCTGACTGGCTCAGCATCTCTGCCTCTGAGGTCTAAGGAAGGTATAGACAGGAAGTGTTTCCCTGGGGCTAGGGTCAAGGCTCTGTTAATATCTGCTCTTGCTGAGGGCTCACGCGGTGGCTCACAACCATCCTCAACTCCAGCTCCAGAGGATCCCACGCCTCCTGACTCCTGTGGACATGGGACACGCATGTGGTGTACATACACCCATGCAGGTAAAACTCTCGTAAAGAACATATAATGTTAAAGTTTTTAAATGTTAACCTATCAATCTCCTCACCTCTGATTTATGACTGAAAACCAGATTAAATCTTCAGTGACGAAAGTCATTTCTAAGTGAAGCTAGACACCCTCACCATGTCTCTCTGCTAGCTCATACTCCAATGCCTCAAATTCACTATCAACTTCTCAGGACCCGGCTGAATGGAGAGTGCTGCTCCCTCCCAGTCCCACATCATCATGAATACTCCTTCTGCATGCTCAGCGTGCCATGCATCACTAAGATGGCGCTACCCCAACTTTCTGCATCCAATATCCTATTTACTCCCTACAAAATTTACTTATTTTATCATAGGCCTTTCTTTCATGACTCCCCTCCACAGTCAAACTCAGTGTCTCCTCCACTCCTCTTGTCCCTCAGTTCCCCACAGCTGGACATCATTCTAGTGTCTTTAGAATGGCTGGGTCACAGAATAAAACTGTATTTCTCTTTTAAGAAACTGCTAACTGGACACAAGCTAGAATCATCAGGAAAGTGGGACTCTCAATTAAGAAAATGCCCCCTAGGATTAATATAGTAAAAATGGCCATTTTACCAAAAGCAATCTACAGATTCAATGCAATCCCCATCAAAATACCAATCCAATTCTTCAAAGAGTTAGACAGAACAATTTGCAAATTCATCTGGAATAACAAAAAACCCAGGATAGCTAAAGCTATCCTCAACAATAAAAGGACTTCAGGGGGAATCACTATCCCTGAACTCAAGCAGTATTACAGAGCAATAGTGATAAAAACTGCATGGTATTGGTACAGAGACAGACAGATAGACCAATGGAATAGAATTGAAGACCCAGAAATGAACCCACACACCTATGGTCACTTGATTTTTGACAAAGGAGCCAAAACCATCCAATGGAAAAAAGATAGCATTTTCAGCAAATGGTGCTGGTTCAACTGGAGGGCAACATGTAGAAGAATGCAGATCGATCCATCCTTATCACCCTGTACAAAGCTTAAGTCCAAGTGGATCAAGGACCTCCACATCAAACCAGACACACTCAAACTAATAGAAGAAAAACTAGGAAAGCATCTGGAACACATGGGCACTGGAAAAAATTTCCTGAACAAAACACCAATGGCTTATGCTCTAAGATCAAGAATCGACAAATGGGATCTCATAAAACTGCAAAGCTTCTGTAAGGCAAAGGACACTGTGGTTAGGACAAAACGGCAACCAACAGATTGGGAAAAGATCTTTACCAATCCTACAACAGATAGAGGCCTTATATCCAAAATATACAAAGAACTCAAGAAGTTAGACCGCAGGGAAACAAATAACCCTATTAAAAAATGGGGTTCAGAGCTAAACAAAGAATTCACAGCTGAGGAATGCCGAATGGCTGAGAAACACCTAAAGAAATGTTCAACATCTTTAGTCATAAGGGAAATGCAAATCAAAACAACCCTGAGATTTCACCTCACACCAGTGAGAATGGCTAAGATCAAAAACTCAGGTGACAGCAGATGCTGGCGAGGATGTGGAGAAAGAGGAACACTCCTCCATTGTTGGTGGGATTGCAGACTGGTAAAACCATTCTGGAAATCAGTCTGGAGGTTCCTCAGAAAATTGGACATTGAATTGCCTGAGGATCCAGCTATACCTCTCTTGGGCATATACCCAAAAGATGCCTCAACATATAAAAGAGACACGTGCTCCACTATGTTCATCGCAGCCTTATTTATAATAGCCAGAAACTGGAAAGAACCCAGATGCCCTTCAACAGAGGAATGGATGCAGAAAATGTGGTACATCTACACAATGGAATATTACTCAGCTATCAAAAACAACGAGTTTATGAAATTCGTAGGCAAATGGTTGGAACTGGAAAATATCATCCTGAGTGAGCTAACCCAATCACAGAAAGACATACATGGTATGCACTCATTGATAAGTGGCTATTAGCCCAAATGCTTGAATTACCCTAGATCCCTAGAACAAACGAAACTCAAGATGGATGATCAAAATGTGAATGCTTCACTCCTCCTTTATTTTTTTTTTTTTTTGGCTCTTTTTTTTCGGAGCTGGGGACCGAACCCAGGGCCTTGCGCTTCCTAGGTAAGCGCTCTACCACTGAGCTAAATCCCCAGCCCCTTCACTCCTTCTTTAAATGAGGAAAAAGAATACCCTTGGCAGGGAAGGGAGAGGCAAAGATTAAAACAGAGACTGAAGGAACACCCATTCAGAGCCTGTCCCACATGTGGCCCATATATATACAGCCACCCAATTAGACAAGATGGATGAAGCAAAGAAGTGCAGACCGACAGGAGCCGGATGTAGATCTCTCCTGAGAGAGACAGCCAGAATACAGCAAATACAGAGGCGAATGCCAGCAGCAAACCACTGAACTGAGAATAGGTCCCCTGTTGAAGGAATCAGAGAAAGAACTGGAAGAGCTTGAAGGGGCTCGAGACCCCAAAAGTACAACAATGTCAAGCAACCAGAGCTTCCAGGGACTAAGCCACTACCTAAAGACTATACATGGACTGACCCTGGACTCTGACCCCATAGGTAGCAATGAATATCCTAGTAAGAGCACCAGTGGAAGGGGAAGCCCTGGGTCCTGCTAAGACTGAACCCCCAGTGAACTAGACTATGGGGGGAGGGCGGCAATGGGGGGAGGGTTGGGAGGGGAACACCTATAAGGAAGGGGAGGGGGGAGGGGGATGTTTGCCCGGAAACCGGGAAAGGGAATAACACTTGAAATGTATATAAGAAATACTCAATAAAAAAAAAAAAATTAAAAAAAAAAAAAAGAAAAGAAAATGCCCCCTTACATTGGCCTGTGGGCGGTACCACTCCTGGGTCGGTGTTCCTCAGTGCTATAAGCAGGCTGAGCAAGCCAAGAGGAGCAAGCTAGGAAGCAGTGCTTCTCTACGGCCTCTGCTTCAGATCCTACTCTGACTTCACTTAGTCATGGAGTGCAGGATGATGTCATTATGCAGGTGAAGGCAGGTATAGGAGAGAATGAGGCCTGTCATTGGATGAGAGGGAAGGATGGGCGGGAGAAAAGCTTTAGGAGGAGACTGGAGTGAGGGGGAGGAGCAGCCAAGAGAACATGGAGGATGATGTTAAGTTCCTCTCTGCACATTTAAAGGTTGTTATGAATATTCTTTAAGGGATGGATGTGTACAGGGATTTGTATTTCTAGGTGGGCAATTATCTATTATCAATTGGATCAGAGGTTATTGTGTTGTGCGTTCTTTTATGTGGCAATTTAATTGAGTTCAAGTGAGTGTGTGGTGGCTGGACACACTGAGCCACCACGGAATTGGATGTGTATATCTGGCATGGTGGCAACCTGCCTTGGGAACTAGATGGGTAGAGAGATGTTGCCAGGCTCAGAGAATACCCATTGGCAGTGTGATATGGATTGGGGCTGAGTGGGTGAGACGCTTTGCTGAGTGAGATGTAAATATCTAATAGATGTCATGTGGCCCTACGGTACTGACTCTAGTGCGGGTTTAAAAGAAACCATCTTATTAATTTTACTGCCAACAATGGAGAGTAACTGGAGACAAAATAAACTCTCTCCTCCCCAAGTTGCTTTTGGTGATGGTCTTTATCACAGCAATAAACACCCTAGCCAAGACACTACCAAAGTACCTTCCAGGGTGGCTACCCCATTTTAAATTCTCTCCAACACCATAGCAGGCTTCTGGTTTCCCTACATCTTCATCTCCACAGGCTATTGTCTGTCTTTTGATCATAGGTGCTCTGGCAGACATGAAGTATTTCACTACCGCCTTGATTTGCTTTTCCCAACTGACTAATATGTCAAGTACCTTCTCATGCTCCTCAATTTACTTGTGGCACATGTCACAAAAAAAGACGAATGCTTTTCAATCAGCCACCATCAAGCATTCCTTGAGTCATTAGTTGCCATGAAGTTGATTTACAAATGTGCTACTGTTGCAGAGGAAGCATTTCCATATTTGGTTATTTAATCCATGCTACCTACTCACTTTATGTACTGGATGTCATGAACATTTTCATTGTACAGTGCACTGTGTCCAAGGAAGGAAGACAAAACACTACTAATTATGAGGTCAGAGCACGGAGGAGAGGGGATGAGCGTGACCCTGAAAATGCTAGAGCAGGCAGAGGAGTGATTCTCACGAGGCAAGAGAAATCTGGTTCAACTTCTAGGGTCTGACCCTGAGCAGTTTATTTTTGACATATTTAATGAACACAGAACAACTATGGGCAAAACTTTTCTCTTGACAATTATCACAACAAGCTTAAGAGATAAATCAATTGTCAAAAAGTAATAAGTCGTGCTCCACTATGGCTTCCTCTTCAGTCCCTACCTCGCGCAGTGATCGGTAGAGCTGCTAAGACAAAATAAACCCTTTCCTCCCAGAGTTGTTTTTTGTCATGGCCTTTTGCAATGAACACCTAGCCAAGACACTCTCAAATGAAGACACCCAAACTAAGACACGCATTTGCAAAGTGCATTTCTTTAGCAAAGTATCTATGCTGCGGGAAACAGTGCTCAGAATAAGGGTCTAGGGAGGAAAGGTCTGGAATAGGCAAGTCAGCTCTTCTGCAAGTACACAGGAACCCTTCCATACTAATGGGTTCTACTGACTGAGAAACAGTGCTCGGAAATCTGGGGTAGGCGTAATATCCTGTGGGGTTCAGGGTGAAGCACAGACCTACAGATAGCAAAAGGTCACCAGGTCACTGAATAGATCCAGTCCCAGCTTTCTGGATGTAAATGGTGTAAGTCCCCTTTGTTGAGAGCCTGACAGTTTTAACGTTCCTGGTTCCCCCAGTGCTATCTGTGGACACAAGTCTATAGGGACCGTGGAAGCCAGCCCAAATCTACAATTTATAAACGTCCACCTAACCTTGCTTCTTTCCACACCGCCTAAGCAAAGTTTAAATGAGCTGGAGATGGAGCTCAGTGAGAAAGCACGTGTCTAGCATTTATGAAGTCTTGGACTCAATCCCTACAACCATATAAATAAATGTTTTTGAGTAACTTAGAAATTCTAATACTAGGGTGAAATCTAATTCAAGGGGAGCCAAACACACCCCACCCTGGATGTCCTGTCTATATCAAGGGCATCATTAGGCAATTCCTGCTCTGAATATCAATTTCATGTCGTCATTTAGTCAGATTTTTACTTTCTCCTTCTAAACAACAAAGCTTAGACTTTGCTTCAGCTCTACTAAAAACAATCTACAGGACTAGAGAAATGGTGAAGCAGTTAAGAGCACGGGCTGCTCTTTAGGGAGGACCCAAGTTTAATACCCTGCACCCACATGACTCCCAACTGGCTGTAATTCCAGTTCCAGGAGATCTGGAACCTCCTCTGGCTTCTGCAGACCAGACGGCATGAAGACAAAACACTCATATACGTATGCACTACAGAAGGTACAATGGAAACAGCCATTTCCCTACGTCTTCTGTCAAGAAATCAGACAATACTGGCAATCCTTTCCTTACAACTCATTACACTGGGCTTTCCAGATACCACATTAGCTTCCCTTCTAACCCTGGACTGTTCTGAGTGAATTTTCCTCATTCCCTTTCACATTTCTGTAATGGAACAATCGTCTCTCTTTTTTTTTAATTTATGTACTTCCAGAATGATCTCTCCATCAGCAAAGAGCCGCCTACCAGCCATGTCTGCTAAACACCACATTCATAAAACTCAGCAGCTACCAGATACATCATATCACCAAAAACTGAACACCTAAAAACACTTAAGACTTTTCCTCTTCAGCCTCCCATAAAATTCAAACTCAGTCCTTCTTGGCCTCCATTATCCTGAAAGTACATCTAATCTTGGATTGAAATCCTACTTAAACACTCTCCCTTAAGATGTGTCCTGTAAGGGTAGACATGAGGCAATAACCAGTCTCTGTTACAGCCCATACGAGTCACTATTCTAGCTAAGGCTTTTCAGCTTCGTGTTCCAGCAAGGCTTCTCGATCCACTCAGAGCAATGATTCAGCTTCTGGAGAATATATATATCATTTATCCGGCACCAACCATCTGCCAAAAAAACCCCGCTCACTCGACACATAGCATTTAACCCAAATTAATACTGCCCTGAACCAGAAAATGCTTTTGCTCACAAAAAAAAAGTAGCCGTCAAGGTCACTAGATCAAGGCTGCTAAATTTAGTACTAACCCAGTATGAATGGACCTCTAAAATACCACATTTTCACAACACTGAGGCTGGAGATGGAAGCGTCATCAGTAGGATCTGTCTGGATAAATGTCAGATCGCCCAGTGGTCACGGTCACCGTCTGCTACTTTAAAATTAGCGAAAGCTTAAACGTTGTTGGCTGTCACTCCCCATGCTCTCCTCAGTATAGGAAAAAAAAATCCATGCCTTATGAGCAAGCTTCTCAATCCCGCCCTCCTCAGTCTTCCATTTGGTAGCTGGTGAAGCTGCTTTCTGAGAAGTGACAGGAGTAGTAACGTAGGGAAGTCACAAAGGCCACCTCAAGGAGAGAGAGCGGAAACTCAAATTCAGTTAAGTCTCCTGCGCACCACAGACTCTACGGGAAATCCATCTTAAATAAGCAGCCACCCCAAGGGTCACCTTGACCCCCGCAAGGTATCAGACCTATGTTTTGTGCCATGCAAACCTTGCCTAGGGTGCCGTACACACAGAGAAACCTCGGCGACTGCTCCAAGCCTGCGTGAAAGGATACCAGGAGACGCGAGTAAGCCGGACCCATAGGCCGGCAGAAACCCCTCCCGGCTCGGACGTCGCGACTGCCTGCCTCGGGCCGCCGTTCTCTCGCTCAAGGCGACGCGGCACACCCGTACCTGCGGAGTATAGGCTTCCGAAGCCCAAGCACTAGCCAACTTCTGCGTGAAACTGCTAAATTTGTAGTACATGTTGGCTGAAGCCAGCTTCACACTGCCGCTGCCTGTGCGACCGCCCTAGAAAAGGACCCGGCTTCCCCTTTGGCCCACCCAAAGCTCGGCGCAAGGACCCAGATCCAAGATGAGGACTGTCTAGATAGCGCCTGACCCAAAGTATACCCACTTAAGCAACGTCAGGGAAACAAACCGCGCTCTCTCAAGACTTAGGGACGTAAAAAGCTCTAAAAGACATGGAAAGAAGCTGTGCTGAGGCTTTCCGAAAACTCAGGCTTCTTTGTGCTGCTCATTTGTATGTGGGCAGTACCAAGACGCTATGACAGATGCGCAAGCGTCCTTTGGACAAAGAGGGCGGCTGAGAGCGCCACTCGCCCAGAGCGTTCTGGGCGGGGCCTGGAACTGGGGGCGGGGCCCGGCACGTAGGCGGGGTCTCGTCAGGTCCAGGTCCCGCCCCATTTGAGGGTTATTAGTATCTGTTGAGGGGTCTTAAGTTCCTAGGGTTGTTAGGAATTTCACCTCAATTAAGTCAAGAGCAGCTTTTTGGAGCCGGCAGTGAGTACATTACTTGTAAGCGAAATTCTGTCTTAATGCCTGGAAAAGTGACCAGAAAGGAGAAGAGTGATCTAGGAGAGAGAAGAGGAAAGGTGAGAAAAGAGAAGAGAGGAGAGGGAGGGAGGGAGGAGATGGTGAGAGGAAGAGAGGAGAGAAGGGAAAGAAGGAGAAGAGTGAGAGGGGAGAAAGAGGAGAGAGAGGAGAAGGAGGGAGAGCAGGAAGGGAGAGAGGAAGAGAGAAGAAAGAGGGAGAGAGGAAGGGAAGTAGGGAGGGAAGGAAAGGGAGAGGGAGAAAGGGTAGGGGAGGAACCTGTAGGCTTTGCGCAGAAGGCGTACACTTAATCAAAACATAAAGCACCTGTGTGTGCATCTTGCTTCTTTTGAGAGTGAGATCACTGTCTTCTGCATTCATTTATGGGAATTGGTTGCTCATCTCTCCCTGGCCTCTGTTCTTTGAGATAAATGCCTGCAGGGGAGGTGACTTGGAACACTTGTGAAATCTCTACCTTCTGCTTGAATGATGCAGCTCAGTTACAGCTTCCTGGTTATAGTAGTACTCAGCGCCACGCGGTGGGGCTTAAACTTCCACTCTGAGGCAAAAGCTACATAAAAGGAGTGTGCTGGTTTCTTACGCTCCAGAGACAAGTTTTTAGTCCTATCATTTAACCAGAGGTTTCTGCGCACACCTGATAGGTTTGCATACACTGTATTTTAAATGTAAATTGGTAATAAATAGCTAATGCTAAGCTTGATGTAGTATTTTCTCTAAATGTATTGAACCCCCACTACTCTAGACCATCTCTGTTTTACAGCACAGGATAATGAGGCCCAGAAAAATGAAGTAATTGCTGAGGCCAGCAATTAGTGGCAGAGTTAGTCACCAGGCTCAAGAGTACAGATAAATAGATATAAATCCATTCTAAGAAAAAAAAGAGTCAAAACTGTGCACTCCTGAGCAAAGATGTGATCTTTATAAATTCAGCACCTCTAATACCCTGGACAGCAAAGATTCCAGCTTCTTCTAATGATAAGTAATCCAAGGTTACTGTCCAGTCTGAGTTATTCTGTTGCTGCAACCAAACGCCATGACCAAAAAGCAAGTTGGGGGAGTTGGGGATTTAGCTCAGTGGTAGAGCGCTTGCCTAGTAAGCGCAAGGCCCTGGGTTCGGTCTTCAGCTGGGGGGGGGGGGGTTGGGGGGGGGAGTTGGGGAGGGGGAGCAAGTTGGGGAGGGGAGGGTTTATGCAGCTTACACTTCCACATTGCTGTTCATCACCAAAGGAAGTCAGGGAAGGAACTCAAGCAGGTCAGGAAGCAGGAGCTGATGCAGAGGCCATGGAGGGGCATGGCTTACTGAATTGCTTTCCCTGGCTTGCTCAGCTTGCTTCCTTATAGAACCCAGGACCACCAGCCCAGGGGTAGTACTACCCATAATGGCTGGGTCTTCCCACATCAATCATTAGTTAAGAAAATGCCTTACAAGGCTGGAGAGATGACTCAGCCGTTAAAGGCTACAACCAAAAATATAAGAAATGCCTTACAGTCAGATTTTTGTGGAAGTTTCTCAATTCTGTGCATTTTCTCAGTTGAGGTTTCCTCCTTTCAGATAATACTAGTTAGTGTGTCAAGTTGACATAATTCTAGCCAAGATGGTGCCTTTACAAAGGCATGGGATAATGTAAAAAAGAGAAGAAAAAGAAAAATCGAAATTTCTGTTTGAGTTCTAGTTTCTCCACAACTGAAAGAATTGAGCCTAATTTAAACCTAATTTGGAACCTCTTTACCTCTTTAGTGGAGGAGTAGCCATCGTTACCTTGTCTCCTTTGCTCCTAGTCAGAGAGTCAACCATTCAGGAAATTATAAAGCTTATGGTAAGCTCATGGCCTTAGCTGCTTTATCCTTTCAGTTTTCCACAGAGCTTGACTATAGATAAGAAGCCTAATTAACACAGTTAATTAACACAGATCTTTTTTTTTTAGATTTATTTATTTATTTCTTGTATATGAGTACACTGTAGCTGTCTTTGGACACACCAGAAGAGGGCATCGGATCCCATTACAGATGGTTGTGAGCCACCATGTGGTTGCTGGGAATTGAACTCAGGGCCTCTGGAAGAGCAGTCAGTGCTCTTAACTGCTGAGCCATCTCTCCAGTCCAATCTTGGTTATTCTAATTCAGTGGTTCTTAACCTTCCTAATGCTGCGGACCCTTTAATACAGTTCCTCGTGCTATGGTGACCCTGAACCACAAAATTATTTTCATTGCTAATTTATAACTGTGATTTTGCTAATGTTACGAATTGAAATGTAAATATTTGATATGCAGGGTATCTGATATGTGACCCCCAAGTGGCTCACGGGTCCACAGGTTGAGAAACACTGCTCTAAATCATTTTAAACTAATCAAATGTTGGCATTTTTAAGAAGAGGAAGAGGAAGAGGAAGAAGGAGGAAGAGGAGGAGGAGAAAGAGGAGAAGCAGAGGAGGAGAAGGAGAAGCAGAGGAGGAGGAGGAAGAAGAGAAGGAGAAGCAGAGGAGGAGGAGGAAGAAGAGGAGGAGAAGCAGAGGAGGAGGAGGAGAAGAAGCAGAGGAGGAGAAGGAGAAGCAGAGGAGGAGGAGGAGAAGCAGAGGAGGAGAAGGAGAAGCAGAGGAGGAGAAGGAGAAGAAGCGGAGGAGGAGGAGGAGAAGGAGAAGAAGAGGAGGAGGAGGAAGAGGAGGAGGAGAAGCAGAGGAGGAGGAGGAGGAGGAGGAAGAGGAGGAGGAGGAGGAGGCAGCTTGCTAGCAAATACTGGGTGTAAGGACAGGTTTTTCCTAGGTTGATCTGGAGTAAGAAAAGTGAATGGTTTAGGAGAGCTCCCATCTCCCTCCTATCTCTGGACATGTTTTGGAAGAGGCTTCCTAGTGTCTAGCAGCATCAGGTGTAGCAGCTTTTTGAAGTCTAAAGGTGCTTGTCAACACTGCTGATTTTCTTAAAATCCCTGCCTTCTGATTTTAGATCCTGCAAGACATAAATTAAGAATCCTGAAAATGTTACACCAGCCGGGCTGTTCAGTGGGAGATAAAATGTCAGTAGCAGAGTGTGGGTTGGGATGTCACATGGAGTGGCTGATCGTGGAGAGATTTTTGTCTCATTTCCCAAATAAGATGCAGCGCTCTGACAGCACTGAGGCACACTCTCCTCAGCCGCACTGCACATCCCACCCGGCATCAGACAGCGTCCCTTTTTTTTTTTTAACCATGATACCTTCAGGTTGTTCTCCAGATGGTCTGCTGAAGGGAACTGACCAGAGCTCAGGATAAAAAAGCTTGCCAAATGCTGAGTGATGCGAATGGGTGCGGACGCCAACTGGTGGATCAGAAGTGCTTGCTGCTTCTCCTTTTGTGAGGGCAGTGTCCTAACGGCCTCTGGCAGGCTGCTCTGTGAAAGCATTTAGGCCATGGATGGGAAGCCAATATAAAGTTCAAACTGAGTTATGCTCAACATAGATAGGAACTGCCTCGTGAAATAATTCTTATTCCCTTAATTTTTCCTAGAATTGGCTTTTTTTTCTTCTTTGATTGACGCGTGGCAGATAAGGCAGAGACAAAACACTTATCATAACAGTCAAGGTGTTTCTGACCCCTCTTATGGATTTCTTACACTTTTCCTTGTTTCCAAAGGATTCATATATTACCCGTGTTGATGTCTGCTGTTAGGAGTAGATAAATTCAAGGTTTGGTTGGTAAAGTGTTTGTCTTAGGCGTACTTCCCATGAAGAAGTGATGTCCAGGGCAGAGTCCCAGAGAAGCCCCACCTTTCCTTGTTTTACTGCATGTTTCGTTGCCAACTGTGTGGACCGAGTGACCCTTCCTATCCTGGGAAGGCCATGGGTGCGGTTGGGTTGTGGCTGTTCTGAGGTTGTGTCCCAGGTGGAATCGGGGTCGACCAGGTGTGGTGTCACAGTGACATTATACTTCTCTCTGTGACTCGTATCTACCACCCTGGGCAAAAAGTGAACAAGCATGAATGGGAGGTAGAAGGGACACATTTTCCCAAGATCTGACATTTAAAACTGCTGCAGTCATCCTCAAGAAAAACCTCTCTGGCAACGCTTTGGGAAAGCAAACTGAGAGCCAAGGTCACTTCTGATGCTTATGACGACACTCTGTGCAACGTATTCAGTGATTTTCACGAGGAGGAAAACTCAGCTATTATATTTCATTCCTTTTTTTCATCAGATAAACCCCTTAACTGGTGTGTGAATTTTTGTCTTCAAAACCTAAGATCTAGGATTATATTTTTACTTTAAAACAGCCCTGTGTGGAAGCCTGGCCTAGTCTTAGGGGGAGTGGAGGGTCTGATGGCCATTTCTTGCCCTTTCAGGACAGCTTTATTGAGTTTGGGAAGAACACGTTGACATCAGCTCCCTGCTCTGTCCTTCTCATGGTTGAATGTCAATATGGCGCAGCAAGCTGCCTCCCAGTTGCCTGCCTGCCTGCCTTCCAAGCAAGTCAAAAGCACATCCAAGGAGATTATGGATTTAACTCAAGTTTGACACATCACATTTCATTTCACTGGTAAAGAAAGGCTGAGGTATGACTCATAATTTATTTTAAATCATTTTAAATACACTTAATTATGCACAAGAAAAAGTTGAGCTCCAGAACAAGACTCAAGCTACTTTACATTAAATCATCGATGAAAATGCAGCACAAGTGATGTTCTGTCCACAGAACGAAAGGGAAACAGTGGCCTTTCCTAGCTCGGAGGTAACAGAGGGGTGCTCCTAGTCCCTGGTCATCATTTCTCTCTGCATCACATGTGTCTGCAGGATTGAAATGTTTTACAAAGTGCATATATTACCTTTATAAGTCTATGTGTATGGTACACACATACAATAACACACTCCCTAAGAGGCGACCTGCTATGGTGATACACACCATTAACGGCAGCATCTGGGAACAGGAGGTTGGATCACTGTGAGTTTCAGGCTAGCTTGATCCACATAACGAATTCCAGGCCAGCCAGGGCTACCTAGAGACATTCTTTCAAAACAAACAAACCAACGAACAAACAAACAAAAAAACCCGACCAAACAAAAACAAAAATGTCTCCAAAAGGCATATAAATTAGAATTTAGAAAATGTTTCTTTTGTTATCTATATTCCAAACTATAGTTAATTTCAAACAATTTTTAACCACCCTGGAAAGATGTGAGAACTACTGAGTGACAGTTTCCAAGTTCTAAAGCATTTTGGAATTGGCTCCAGGGCCATTTTGCACTCTGGAGCTAACACGATATAGTGCTGCTTTTTATAGACGGAATGAATGAATGAACGAATGAACGAGTGAATGAATGAATGAGTGAATGAATAAGTCTACAAATGAGTGTGAAAATAAATAAACACTACCTCCACGCATCATGGTAAGAATGAACAGTTATTTCCATGCTATGCTGACCGCCATAGAGATTGGCGATTGAGAGAAAAGGAAATGAAGAATCACAACCTTGAACCGAGGCTTAGTGGCACATATCTGTAAGCCCAGCACTCAGGAGGTAGACACAGGAGGATCAGAGTTCGAGACCAGCCTGAACTGCAGACACCCTGTAGAACAAAAGTCACAGTAGAACAAAAGCGAGCAGGAAAGACACACAGGCTTCAGCTGAAGCTCCAAGGTAGCATGCGTGTTTGGCCTGCAGGAGGCCCTGGTTCCAAACCCTGTGGTAATCAAATAATAATCAGCACACTCCTGGATCTCATTTGGATGATTGGCAGGTCATTTTCTTCTGAGGCATTTCTTGTGAGAACCCACCCGAACCTATCCAGTTTGAAAACATGGAGGGTTCTATGTCAGTGCTAGTCTGGAGATCCTGACCACAGTAGATTGTGAACCCACCAGGTTTGTGCTTTTGTAACTACTTCGTTAGCCCCTCTTGACCACAGAGTAGAAAATCTAATACAACAGGCTAATAGAACTAAATATGACAATATGGGCTGGAAAGCTTTAATACATATCCAATTAATTAATTTTATTAATCTTATTAATTTTTATTAATTTTACTAATTGTGTGTGTGTGTGTCACACAGATCCTGTCTGAAAAGTAACTAAGAGGAAGGGGTTATAATTAAAATTGTAACCTAAAAAACAAATTTCATGTGTGTGTGTGTGTATGTGTAATATATATATATATATATATATATATTACACATACACACACATTCATTCTCTGGGGATCTAGTTTAGCTAGTAAAGCACCCTCCACACAAGTTTAAGTACCTGAGCTCCATCCTCAACCCACAAAAGAGCCAACTAAGTACTGTAACTGGTGCATTCATATACTTAGAAGGGGAGGCAGAGACACGCAGTCTCTAGGCTCACTGGCCAGCAAGCTTAGCCCACCTGTGGGTGTGCAATTCAGTGAGAGACCTTGTCTTAAAAGATAAAGTAGGGCTGGAGAGATGGCTCAGAGGTTAAGAGCACCCGACTGCTCTTCCAGAGGTCCTGAGTTCAATTCCCAGCAACCACATGGTGGCTTACAACCATCTGTAAAGAGATCCGATGCCCTCTTCTGGTGTATCTGAAGACAGTTACAGTGTACTTATATATAATAAATAAATAAATCTTTAAAAAAAATAAAGTGTTTAGTTCTTTAAAAAAAAAAAAAAGATAAAGTATATGATGATTGAGGAATGACATCGGGGTTGTCCTCTGACCTGTACCCACATGTACATGTGCACAGGGACAAGTCCACATACACTACACACACGCACACAGTGCATACATCAAATATGCATACACACATACATGCACATGCACACTACATACATCACACACATGCACACACAACATATATCACACATGCACACACACATACATGCACACTCACACTACATACATCTCACACACATGCACACACTACATACGTGCGTGTATGTGGTGTGTGTAGTATGTGTAGTGTGTACTCATGCACACACGCAGCAGGATGTCAGGCCTATATGGAAACATTACAAAAAATAAAAACAGCAAAATTTGATTTGTAGTTACTGCTATAAAACAAAAAGGAATCGATCATGCTTTAAGGCCTTAGGATTTTCCATCTTCAGTTTTTTGTTTTTTGTTTTTTTTTTTTTTTACATATTTATTAATTTGTATGTAGCTGGGGGCACTTGCAGGAGTCATTTTCTCTTCTACCGTGTGGGTTGCGGGGATTGAACTCGGGTTGTCAGGCTTGGCAGCAGGTCCCTTACCTACTGGGCCATCTCACTGGCCCTGGAATTGGGTATAAAGTTAGGGGAGACACAGGGCTAAGGAAGTAGCTCTGTTGGCACAATGGTGACCTAGCAATGCTGAAGCCCATGACTGCTACCCCAGAACTCAGGAGGGGAGGCAGGACCAGAAGGTCAAGGGTAGAGCAAGTTCGCTTTGTACTGCAAGTATTACCTTGGCTACACAGCAGGCTGGAGGCCAGCCTTAGTAGATGCACACACACAGACCCTGTCTGAAGAGTAAAGGGGGAGGTGTACTTAAAAACGGCAACCCAAACGTCTCCATTTCTGCTGTCTCCTTTGCTCTTTCTCCTCCTTCCTTCCCTAATAGCAGAACTGTCAGGTGGATCCAAAACATGAAAACAACCACCAAAGACACGAAATCTGGGTCTAAAGCCTGAAGCCCAAGAAGATCCCAGTGTCTCAAGCAAGTAACAGCCAACGTCTGGTGTTGGCATAAGTTAAAAATCAGAATTTTCCAGCTTGCTTTCCTTTTTCTTATTCCTTTGTTTATTGCAGAGGAACTCACTGTGGAGCCAAGGTGGGCTTCAGATTGAAGATCCCCTTGCTCAAGCCTCAGTGCTTATGCTACTGTACCTAGCTCAGATAACTTTTGTATTCAAAGTGTGGGGTTTTTTTTTTTTGTTGTTGTTGTTGTTTTTTTTACTATGTATTTGTTTGAGGAAGTGCCAAAGTGCACACGTCAGAGGGTGAAGTGTCAGAGTCTGTACTTCAAGGTTGGTCCAAGGGTTCCAGCTCAGGTTGTCAGGTGTTGGGTGTTGGGTTGAGGCTGCTATGTATTCAGATCCTAACTTCTGAACCCCAAGATCTGGTTGCCCCTAGACCAGTGAATTCTCATGCACTGGCCTTTGCTGTGTAAACCTTGCTCCCTCCTTTAAAGCTATTGGTTAATAAAAGGCTAGAGCCTGTGATTGGGCAGTTGTGAGAGAAAGGCGGGACCTGAGAATCCAGTGAGAGGTCTTGAGAGAGACCACAGAGAGGAGAAAGGAGATGGAGAGAGGCTGGACAGATCGTGAGCACGTGGAGATGTGGGCCCTGAGGACAGGCTGATGGAGCAGAAATAACAGAGGTGAGACTTAAACAGCAAGTGACGAGGGCCTATGGATTGGACGTAAGTTAGAATAGCTCAGAACATGCCCAGTCTAGGCTTACAGCTTGTCAAATAAAATACCAGTTTTTTCTGTCATTTATACGGACAGGCAAGAATGTATAATTCATTTACAGTCAGGCTTGATGGCAAGAGATTTTACCCACCGAACCTCCTCACAGGCTCATTTCAGATGCCAAATCCACTCCTTTTGCTTGCCTCCCTTCTTGCTCACAGTGGAAAGTTGGCATGTTTTGTTGTTTTGTGAGAGCCAAAGTTATGTTTTACTTCTAATCACCGTACCTAAGAGATCCACAGAACAGAAACGCTTCTACCCTGTAAGCCCCTTGCCCAAGGACAGGCACTCCCTGGAATGCTGGATCGTGTTCACAAAAGGTAACAAGCCACAGGGTTTCACTTTCCCAAACAAGTTTGGTTGGCCCAGCTGTTCCAGATGGGCTTGGCTTCTCCACACACAGGTGGGAGGTACATAGGCAGGATCTCTGTCAGAATGTTTCTTGCCTCCAACTGGACAATGGTGGGAAGTTTATGGATTTGCCTTCATAAGCACCTGGCCAACACAGCTCGTGGCCATTTTCAGGGATCTCAGAATGGATCTGTCCAGGGTCCTTCACCCTGGCCAATATTTAATTAAAGCACACTTCAAGTCTGGCTCAGAATTGTGGTGGTCTTATTCGCCTGATGGGTTTAACAATTGGGGTTTTGTGTGCTACGGGTTGAACTTGAGTTCTGGCAGTGAGCTCCAATCCTGGCAACTCCCTTTTAATGTCCTGCTAGGTAGAAACCCAAAGTGACAGTCCTAAAATAACCATTTAAAGGTGGCAGGGACATAGGCTGTACCTAGCCAACTAGGATAGGAGTGTCAGCCCTTCTCCTGACAGCCAGGCTACCTTAAGCGGCTCACTCCTTCCTCCCAGGTGAATCACAGGGTTAGCTTCGTGTTGGCAGGTCGAGAGGCCTGTCTGCTCAGTGCATTCTGGCTACTATGCCAAGGGCTTCCAAAATGGTGGATGAAGGGAGGACTGGGTCTTGAGTCCCATAAAGAAAGGCTGTGGACAAAGAGAACTCTTTTTTTTTTTTTAAGATTTATTTATTATATATGAGTACACTGTAGCTGTCTTCAGACACACCAGAAGAGGGCATCAGTTCTCATTACAGATGGTTGTGAGCCACCATGTGCTTGCTGGGATTTGAACTGAGGACCTCTAGGAAGCACAGTCAGTGATCTTAACCACTGAGCCATCTCTCCAGACCCCAAAACTCTTAAAAATTGTGATAAGGATGCTGAAGTGTAGCTCTCCACAGTTGCTGGCTTCTGGTGAGGATGTGGAAGGGGAAGAACTCAGTTTTCTAATAAGGGGCTGGCCTCTGGGTGTTTGACCATGCTCCAGTGAGTATATAGGCAACACAGATTGGACTTTTTTTTCCTCTTTCTTCTTATGGTCTTTGGGGGTCATCTCAAAGGTGGAGGCAGAGTACCTGGAAAGACTGGAAAATGAAGGTGCTCAAGGTTTGTGATATGAAATTCCTAAATAATCAATGAAAATATGAAATAAAAAATAAATAAATGAAAGACTATGAAAACCAGCCTGGGGGAGGGGAATTACAGATCTGCAGAAAATGACTACTGGAAAACACATCTGCCCTTTAGGCAATTGGAGGATATAAGACATTCATGAAAGCACAGCTGAGGAACTTGGAAGCCCAGCTTAGCAATGCTGGCCCTGGAACTGGAACCCCCCAGCCACACCCAAACCCTGAATTCTTATCAATACAGGAGAGCAGTCTGCTACCTTGATTCCAAACAAGCCCATGCCATCCAGCCAAAGACACGGGACGGAGCTCAGCTTTCTAATTATTGGAGAGTCATTTCCTTGTGCGAACATCACCTGACCTGAGTGAGCATCATCAAACTTCAACGCCATGCTGTCCTCTTCACCACCCCGCCCCCGCCCCTATGAGTTCACAGAACAACCCAGACTATTTTAAGTCACAGGATAGGTAAGAATCAACCCAAGGTGCCCGGGCCTCTCTCCCTGGGCAGAAGCGAGGGTTCTGTGAACACACACAGCGTTGTTTCAGCACAGATGTCGGGAACGGGAGCCTGCAGATCTACCCAGGCAGTTCTGTTCTTGAATCATTAAGAACAAGCGAGTGGGTGGGAAAGTACACGGCATTGCTGTGTGTGCTCGTGTTTTGTTTATGGGGCAATCATTTCTAGATATGTTATCTCTTTTTCTTTCTTTCTTCCCTTTTTCAAACGAAGAACCCTTTCCATGTCTTCCTGTAACACCCCACCTTCCTGCCTGCCCCCAGTTCTCCCACACCCACTTAAAAAGAAAAAAAAAGTTGGGTATTACAGAAATCCCCACACATTTAAAAGAATAGGCTACAGGTGACATTGTCTCTCTAAACCAACTCCATTTATTCAGTCAAAATAAGTGATTTACTAATATGACTAATGCAGGGTAACAATTGAATTTGAACATTGTGTATCACGTAGAGAGATGGAACGACCTATGCCAAGTCGTAAAAATGGCTCTACTCTTTCAGCAGCGATTAAAGGGCATCTTGTGTCCCTGCTATAGGATCGTCCACTTCATTAAGCCTTGGGTTCTTTATGATGTCAAAATGAAAGCCCTTCATGTGCATATGTATGTGCGTTGGACATAGTAAGTGTTGGTATTCCAAAGGGTGGGCTTCCTCTGGGTTTCAAATGTACATCTAAGAAAAAGTTTTCTTTGATCCCAAATATACTTAATCTTATTCTCTGCCTATAATGAATATATATGTGTGCTCCAGCATCTTGTCAAGTCCAGGCGCTTACTACACCCAGGACAGCTCCAGAGAAGCGACCTCCAGATGCTCCAATCCCTCTCACAGACACAGGCGCTTCTATTGGACCTGTTCCTTCTGACCTATCCTCAGGGGGTTTCACAGACTCTGGACCACAGGAAACAGCCAACTCCAAGACTGGACAAACATCCCATACCCACTTTTCTAGGTTTCCTAGAGACACGTTGCCCCCAAGCAAGCAGGAAGCAGTCAGAGAGCACGACAACCCCATTCCTGTTCTACCATCGCCTTTCTAATTTTTCTTTTTAATTAAACCGAAACAGAGAAATGTAGGTATTCTGTCTAAGCTCCACCCCCACAGCTACCTGGGAACGGCCTGGTATGCTCCGCCCCACAGTTGCCTAGCAACAGCCAGCTGTGCCTGACTATATAAGGGGCTGCTTGCCCCCTTCCTCTCTCTCTTACCCCCTCTTACTCTTTGCTCTTCTCTGTTTTTGCCCCCTTTCCCCTTCCCACATGCCCATGGTCGGCCGCCTTTCCTCTCTTCTTCTACTCTTGTCTCATTAAACTTCTCCATGTGGAACCATGTTGTCTGGGTGTGTTCTGTCCAGGCCCGGGCCGAGATTTAAACCCTAACAGTAAGCACTCATTAAACTGTCGCTGCTGGCTTATTAACAGTTGCAGCGACCAGGCAGATGGCTGAAGGAGAAAAAAATTTTTTTTTCCAAATCCTATCCATTCTCTTCTCTCATCTACCCCAAACCATTTTACAGCACCCACAAAATGGTGGCCCTTAGCTTCATTGTGGAGAATTGACTGCAGTTAGTGCCCCATGTTTCCTGGTCCAGCTTCTTCTCCTGGCTGGTCCAGCCGCTCCTTCCTCCCTCCGCCCCAGAAGCCAGTGTGTGAAGCTCTGCTGCTCACCGGCTGGGCGGGTCTCTCTTCATTGTTTTCTCTCCTACTGTTTGTTTTTTTGGCTTCTCAGCATCTCTCTGTCTGGCTCAGGCCCCAGCCGGTTACTCTGTGACACATCCCAGCAATGTCCCTGTTTTGGCATCTGCTTGTAGTAGGAAGCAGAGCAGAGTGCTATCAGGGGCAGAGACAGAGAGGAGGGTGGGGGTATTAAAATTTTCCCTCGGGAAAATAAGGTTGGTTTTAAAGACATGTTCCGTGTGCAGACCTAATAACTTAGATCCATAATTTCTTTTCTGCCTGTTCAATTGCCAAGCCCTCTTTCTGAACAATGAAGTACAATGTTACTGCTTTTCTGTCGGCTTCTGAAGCTGCACAGGGCTTCACCCACAGGTGGCTCTTCACTTCTGCAACACAAAAAACAGGTACCAGGGAAACCTAAGCAAGACTGGAATTGGGCCGGGAAGAATTAGGAGGGTGGACATCCTGTCTTCCCTAGGAGGCTTCACAGAGTTGATCTGCTTTGTCATCTGAAAGCCTGTCCCGCCAGCATTCCCTGTTGGAACCTTAGAAATGTAAACAAGGCCAGCGGGCCACCAGGGCCTGGGACTGCCCAGGATTGTCCCCAGCCGAGGGCACTCCAGGAGTCTATGATCAAATTAGGAAACTCAGAGCTGTGGTCACGCTTTTCCGAGAGAGATCGGGGATGCTGTCAGTCAAGTGGCATTAATTTCCGGTGGGCGGTAAAAGTGCCGTTTACCCTGCGCACTGCAGGGCAAGCCGCTCAATAGGACTCGAAGTTAAATGAGGCAGGAAGAACAACTCTTGGTGAGGATTTCTGTGCCTCAAAATTAAAAACAAAGCAAAGAGACCAAACCTATTTTTCTATTGATTGCAAATACTATTGCAAAGGAGTCTCTTTTCATTAAATTTCCTGTTCAGAGTCACATCCACATGTAACCTGAGTTGATAAGGCTTCAGCTGCTTCAGCCGCACCTCAGGGACACAAGCACAATTTCATCACTCTGCCTGGATGCATGCGGCTGGGCCTCTACAGCCTTGTCTGGACTAGTTGGTTTGTTTTCGTTTTCTTAATCCTGAGTTCACATAGTGTGTGTGTGTGTGTGTGTGTGTGTGTGTGTGTGTGTGTGTGTGTGTGTGTGTGTGAGAGAGAGAGAGAGAGAGAGAGAGAGAGATCAGGAGATCAGAAGACAACCTTATAGGGGTTGGGGATTTAGCTCAGTGGTAGAGCACTGCCTAGCAAGCGCAAGGCCCTGGGTTCGGTCCCCAGCTCCGGAAAAAAAAAGAAAAAAAAAAAAAAAAAAAAAAAAAAGAACATAACCTTATGTGCTGCCCTGTGTCCTCTGCCTTGTTTTAGCAAGGGCTCTGTTCTGGTTTGGGAATAGCATGAGTGTCCAGCTTTATGTGGGCTCTGGGGATGCTAAGTCAGGTCCTTACCCTTGTGTAGCAAGTGCCTTGCCCACTGAGCCATCTCCCCAGCCCTCTCCCAGGCTGTGTTAGCCATTTGAACAGTGTCCTGACAGTAAAGCCATGCTCTTCAGGGAGAGTGGGTGGAGCTAGGCTAGCTCTGGGTTGGACAGAATATGGGGACAGCTGCAGGGGCCTCAGAATAGAGTGGGGCAGTGGGATAAGGGCCAGGGATTTGCTGCTGTCCTGTCTTAGGTTTGCAGACCTCTGGTTTAGAAAATTATGGAGAACTTGTCATTGCTAAGACGCAGGAAGAAACAAATTCATGTAGCTAAGGCATTGCTTGTTCAATAAATACAGCCCTAAAATGCAATTTGCCTCTATAATAAATGTCCACTGGCTGGCTGTCCAGTGGAACGTTTGGCAGCAATGGTCATCTAAACTGATGACATGGCCACTCCGTGATATGGTTAAGGGGAAGGTTTTTATTGTAGATGTGAGGGGGAGAACAGCCAGAGGCATCTCGAAGAGTCTGGAGCAGAGAGAGAAAGCAGTAGACTGAACACGGCCAGTAAACTGGACCTGGGTAGGAGAGAAACAGGAGCAGAGTTGGGGGAGGGGGAGAAAAAAAGGCAGTGGATGGGGTCAAGGCAAAGGGGGCGAGGTGGAGGCAAGGGGGGCGTGGGCTAAAGAGAAAAGTGAGAGAGCACAGAGAAGGGAGCACAACCAACACAGCAGAGTTATAAGGAAAGGAGAAGCTGGGGTGGGGAGGGGGAAGGCAGCTCCTGAGATGGAGGAAGTTTAGGTTTGGGGGTTGTGAGCAGAGTCGGGGTGCCAGCCAGCTTGGACACTGCAATGTGTATCAGGTACTTGTGATACTAAGGGGACCTGGAGTCCAGCCTGTGCTTTGGTATGCTAATAGGTACCACAAGCAGCCATTCGCCCCTTCTGCCAGTGATAAGAGAAATGGCTCCTTCCTACGTTCCTGAGGAATGCTGGCTTTTGTCCAACTGCCAGAGTTTGGACACGTGGAATTTCTTTTGGACCTGATATTCGTAATACTCCGTGTCTGTGTCAGTCAGTACAGCAAACAGTGACCACGTGTGGCTCTCCAGTACTTGAAGGGCAGCTAGGGTAGTGAGGAACTTCACCGTTCATTTAATTTCGATATTGACATGCAGTTGGTAGTTACGGCTGTGGAGTTAAGGCTGCACAGGTTCATGTGAAGCACATCAGGAAGGGAAATACAGACTTTTCCTGTTTGAACCCTCACAGAGGAAAATCCAACTTATCTGTTAATGAACCCAGGCCATGGGAGAAAAAAATAATTTTAGTTTGTATTGAAAGTGCTTTAATTCCTGTCTAAATGTTGAGCCATAATAACTTCTCTTTTTCACAATTTCTGTGAGGAAAAAAAATGTCATTTTCTGCTTGTGGAAAGTGGAAGGTGTCGTTTTCAGCACGTGTGCCCACCATTAATATCTGCGTCTTCTCGCCGGGGGCTTTGCCTCTCTAGGCTTCGAACATCACGCTATGATTCTTACAGTCAGAGGCATAAACACACTCCTCTATTGCTCATGGAGGGCCTGGTGTCTCACCCTGCTCTTGACAGACACTCCATCTCGAAAGCTCACTGGATTTCGAACATTTCTGCTTGAGAAATGGCCACTTTCTCCTCCGCAGGCACTACAAATAGTTGTTCCATAACACGGCAGATCTGAGTGTCAGCCCTGGGGCTGCTGGACATCCCTGACGCCGAGGTGCCTTCTGCACCGGAGGACACAGAACTACTGGCTTCCCTTGCTGCCCGCTCGGGGCCCTACCCCCTACCATCCTCTGCTCTGAAGCTGCGGTCCTGACCTTGGCAAGAAGCAAAGGTCAAAGCAAGGGGCGTGGATGAGTGGAATGAAGAACTGTCACAAACCGCTAGGGTTGGCAGGAGCAGGTCAACTACTGGAAAGCAAGCTGTCCACTCGGAGTACAGACAGCTGGGGAAGTAGGACTGCAGCTCACTTCTTTAATCCCAGCACTCAGGAGGTTGGGAGCATGAGGGTCTCTTGTGAGTTCAGAGTCGGCAAGCTCCAGGCAGGCCGGAGCTAAATGGCAAAACTGCGGCCTGGGGTGGCAGCCCAGTCAGGGATGTGTTTGTTTTACAAGCTTCTGGGCTTGAGGTCGATTCCCAGAACCAATGAAAAAGAAGGCAAGTGTGGCCGGTGGGGGCCCTCTGCTTGCAGAGCAAGCCAGTCTGGCTCGGAGGCAAGGTGCCCCCGAACCTGGAAGATGTAGTATGTGACTGAGACGAAAAATAAGCTTTTATAAATCCGTAAAGGCAAGTCTGCTAGAGCGGCCCTCTGAGATCAGAACTCTGTCCTGATCTGGTAAAAACAAAGCAAAGCAAAACAGACCCAAGGACTTGCCCAGCATTGGACCTTAAGGAGTAGGCGGGGCCTGGATACCAGGTTGCTGAGGGTTTAAAAACAAACTCCAGACAAGGCTGTGAGGGCTTGAACGGTTGCTCAGCCAGGCCCGCTTAACTGATACAGGCTCCTAATGAGTAGGATAACCAGCACCGGACTCGTTTGCTGTGAAATGGACTAAAGCATGTGAGAAACCTGCCTCCGATAGGCAGAAGACACGCGCACACGAACGCTCACCGCAGCAGGAAATATCACGCCAGGAGAGCTGAGGTTGAGGGCGTTGCAGTCCCGGGTTGCAGAGGCGTTAAAGCTTATGTAATTAATCACTTCAGATTTGAAGATTGGGATTTTTCCCCCCCCCATTTTAATTAATTAGCCAGTAGACTCATTAAAGTTCATTTTTCATGTCAAAAAGCAGCGGGATCACAGGGGAGCGGTGACAGGGTTAGAACATGTGGTGAAGAGTACAGGGACCCACCGTTGGTCCCTGAATAAAAAAATATCTCTGTGGAGAGAGCTGGGATCCAGAGCAGGGGAGAACACATGGGGTTCAGCAGGTCCACGAAGGCAAAACTGGGGGGGGGGGGCTCTTGTGTTTATCAGAACCTGCATTAATTCTCTGTATCAGTCCACCTTCCTTGGATACACACAGCTCAGGAGGAAAGGCTGATTTTTTTTTTAATTTTGTGTTGTATTGTTTTTCAAGGCAGGGTTTCTCAGTGTAGCCCTGGCTGTCCTGGAACTAGTGCTGTAGGTCAGGCTGGACTCGAACTCACAGAGATCAGCCTGCCTCTGCCTCCTGAGTGTTAGGATTAAAGGCATGTGCCACCACTACATCAAGAAGGAAGGCTGATTTTAATTTCAGAACACGCAAGTGGTTGTCTACTGGGCCTTGTTACTCTGAGCTGCGGTGATATGGTACCTCCCGGCCAGAGGATGTGGCCTTTATGACAGTCAGAATTCAAAAGAGAAAAAGAATGTCTGGGAAGGTGGTTCCATTGGCAGAGCGCTTACCTACTATGCCCAGGCCATAGGATCCATCCCCAGTACTGCGTAGAACAGGGATGGTGACACGGGCCCGTAACAGGAGCACTGGAGAGGCAGAATCAAAGGATCAGAAAGTTGGGATTCTCCTTCACTGTGTGCCAAGTTCCAGGCCAGCCTGGGCTACTGAGCAACGTCCAGCATCCCAGTTACCCCTTCAGGGTGTGTCCCGGATGACTGAATATCCTTCTCCAGCTCCTACACCTTTCAAGAGCAACACAGGCTGGTGACAAAGCTTTTATCAGAACTGTGAGGGGAACTTCAGACTCAAACTGTAGCAGCTTCTCATGAAGGGTCATTGGCTGTCTGGCCAGCGGAGTTGTTTTCCAGTTAGGACACAGCAAGAGGGCTAAAGTGCACACTGGACCAGTCTTGATGGCGCGCCATGACTGGAGACGACCTCCCTTCTTTGTGTATCTGTTTCCAGTTTTTCACAATGAAAATAAAAGCAATATCTACTCCAGGTATCCTGAGATAAAACAGTGTATACACACACACACACACACACACACACACACACACACACACCCTTCTTACTTAAATGGCCAACATACATTGAAGGCTTAAGTAAAAAGTATAGTTTTATGACTAGAGGAACTGTACTCCTTGACACGACATGTCTCTTGACTTCTACATAAGGCACGACTGCTTGCATGTGATTAATGTACTATCTCAGGCTGGCGAGACAGCTTGGTTACTAAGGGCTTGTAGAAACGTGAGTGCCTGAATCCAGACCTCCATGACGCTTGTAAAAAGCTGGTGCAACAGTGTGCACCTTTGACTCCAGCTCTGGAAGAAGGCAGAGAGGGGTGGACCCCTGGAGCATTCTGGCAACCAGTCTACTCCAATCAGTGAGCACCTGGCTTAGCAAGAGGCTCGGTGACAGTGATGGAGGGAGAAGATCTCCACATACATGAACACCTATGTGGATACACATACATGAATGTATACACATATACCACACGCATATCATATATGTGTATATATATATATGTGTGTGTGTATACATATTACATATAGATGTGTATATATGCACAATGCTATTTAGTCATTTTAGGTGGATGGTCTAGTTTCATTAAGAATATTTACACTGTGTACATTTACAGACCCTCCCCCATCAACCTCAGAATTCTTTTTTAACCTCCCTAACCATTACACACCAGCTCCCCCTTGGCCTCTCTTGCCAAACTCTGGACACCATGGCTCTACTTTCTGTGTGCATGAATTTTTCTACCCATGGAACTTCATAAATAAGAAATAGTGCAATGTGGTCCCTTGCCTTTGGCTTGCTCCACTTCCCATAATGTCTTGAGGGCTCATCTGCATTAGAACATGTGCCTAATGCTGTTCCTCTTAGAGACCGAGTCACATTTTATTTTTCTATCCATCTGTCGATCGCTGGGTTGGGTTATGGATTGTATATGAAATGTCACCCATAGGCTTGGGTGTTCAACCCATGCTACCATTTAGAGAGAGTGCGGAAGCTTCAGAAGGTGGGGTCCACCTGACAGATGTAGTCACCTTACTTCCCTTTTATTCTCTGCTTCCTGGGCGGTTACAACCTGAAGCACTCAATTCTACTGTCACCAGCTGAGCCATCTTGCCTCGATGAATTACATCCCCTAACCACCACGGGCTAAAACAAATTCTCCCTCCCTTAAGTTGTTTCAGTCAGGTATTTTACTATGGCAGTAAGAAAAGTATCTAAGGTGGGCTTCCGCTTCTCAGCACTGTGGGCCACGCTGCGGTGAATATGAGAGGGCAGAAAAACTCCTTCGGTCCGCTTTCACTTCTTTTGGGAATACACTCAGAAGTGGAATTGCTGGATCCTAATTAACTCTGTGCTTAGAGTTTGAGGAATCACAGCAGCGTGCGTCCTCCACAGTCGCAGTTCCACTCCACATTCCCACTGGCAGGCTCCTTGTCATCTTCTGTTTGCTTTGTAATAACCATCCTGATGACTGTGGAGTGGCATCTCCTTGGTTCTGGCTTACATTTCCCCAGTGGCGGCCATGCTGAGCAAAGCTGCTGACAGCAGCCATTCGAGCTCTACTGGGAACAGTAAGGCACTTTCCTTACCCAGAGTCCACTGCGCGCATACTTGGGAGCCCTTAAAGGTGACATTCGAACTTGGGAGGTGGGGCGGTCTGAGAAAGAAACACATGTATGGTAAAAAGGAGTTGCTTTGAGGAAGCTGCTAAGTGTCTGGATAGTACTTAGTGGGATAGCGAGGCTTAAGGCATGGGGCAGCCAAGGGACATATTTATGTTGCAGTGAAATGGTGCGCCCCATCATGCGCCTCTAGAATGAGCCCAAGTAGCTGGAGCAGCGGCTGCCCTGGGTTCCTCACTAACCTCTATGGAGCAGCAGATCTGTTCCTCTCCCGCACCTTCCCAGAGCCCCCAGGTTCAGAGAAATGAACCAGGACAAGGAAAGGCCTCCGAGGACCCCCCTCCGCCTCCCTCCCCCCGCCAAGCCCCCGACCCCTCTAGTCTTGCTGCTCCAGGACTTGAGCATGCCATCTCCTCATTGCTTTTCTTGTCCCATCCGGATCGGAAACCAATGCCTTTGCCCATTTGTTTACCTCCTAGCTGTTCATATCCATCTCCAGACTCTTGGTTCCTGAAAGGAAGAACTTTGTCTCTCTCCCGAGCGCAGAGTAGACTCTCAGTAAGTGTTTGTTGAACAAACCGATTCAACACAGTTCTGTTCTGCTTAAAGGTCCCATTCCCTCTTCACGTGTTTTCCCAGCACAGGGCTAAATTGTTTAAAATTAGATCTCTCTCTCTCTCTCTCTCTCTCTCTCTCTCTCTCTCTCTCTCTCTCTCTCTCTCTCGGTGGGGTGGGGGGACTGACATGCACGCCGCAGGACACAGAGGACAACTTGTAGCTTGTTGCTTCTCTTCTTCCACAGTGTCCTAGAGATCAGGTTTGGTGACACAGGCCTTTATCCACTGAGCTATGTCATTATCCCTGTCTTGTCCCCTAGATTACAACAAATTATTATTATTTTTAAATGATGTGTACGTCTATGTGTCTCGGGTTAGGTGAGGTGTGTGCATATGTGCAGGTACCCTCAGAGTCAAAGGCGTCGGGTACCCCTGGAACTGGACTTACAGTGAGCTCCCTGATGTGGGTGTCGGGAACTGAGACCAGGTTCTCTGCAAGGGCGGTTTGTGTTCTCAACTACGGGACCAGTTTTCTATCCCCTCATTCACTTTTTTTTTTTTTTTTTTTTTTTGGTTCTTTTTTTTCGGAGCTGGGGACCGAACCCAGGGCCTTGCGCTTCCTAGGCAAGCGCTCTACCACTGAGCTAAATCCCCACCCCCCTCACTCACTTTTTATAGAAACAATTTCTATAAAAACCAAGTGCATCAATTCTGACATCTTTCTTCCTCATATCTGGGCTGCCTTGATCCTGGCTATCCCACTAAGTACTGTAGCCCTGCCTTTAATCTCTTTCTCTCCAGTCCAACCCAGAACATTCTTTTCTTGTTATGTCTTATTGACTCTTCCAAGCCAGGTCCATGCCTGTCACCCAAGCACTTTGGGAGCTGAAGCAGGGAGACCCAGAGATTGAAGCTAGTGTAGGTGACCTTGTAAGATACATCTCAAAGGCAACAGCCCACTTACAATGCTGAGCAAAGCTAAAATTTTCTGCCCAGTTTCCTTGTCCTTGAGAACCTAAGTTCCTGTCCTAGTCACTGTTCTACTGCTGTGAAGAGACACCATGACCATGACAGCTCTTATAAAAGAAAGCATTTGATTGGGGCTGGCTTACAGTTTCAGAAGGCTGTCCATTGTCGTAGCATACAAACAGACCTGGTTCAAGAGAAGCAGTTGAGATTTACATCCAGATTTGCAGGCAGCAAAAAAGAGAACCACTTGGTCTGGCTTGTACTTTTGAAAACCTCAAAGCCCATCCCCAGTGAATACATTTCCTCCTTTAGGGCCACACCTCCTAATCCTTCTCAAGTAGTGCCACTCCCTGCCGACTAAGCATTCAAATATGGGAACCTATGGGGGCCATTCTTATTCAAACCACCACAGTTCCCTTGGAATTTTTATTTTAGTTCTCATATTCAGGAATTGGGACAATCTGGTCCCACACATACAGTTCTGTACTTTAGCACTTCTGGAAAATAAACCCTAAAAAATTCAGAAATACTATGATCCAGAAATTCAGCTTCCATGAATTAGTGCCAAGAAGTAGTCACAATTCTGTCCAAAGAAATATCTTCGATCATGTATCTTCATGTACGTTTTAGTGGAAAAATAGAAACAACAACAACAGAAAAAAATCTAATAAAAAAATAAGTAGTGGGGCCTGGGGAAATGATTCAGTGGATAGAGCTCTTGATTCACAAGTACAAAGACCTGAGTTCAAATACCCAAAACCCATGGAAAAAAAGCAAGGCCTGGCTATGTGTGTGACTGAAATCCAAGCACTATAGAGGACAGAGACAGGAGAGTCTCTGGGGATTGCTGATTACACACGTGTACACACACACACACGTGTATACACACACATACTCACACCCAAAATAAACATGCAACTGGATGATTAAATTATGATACACATGTAGAAGGATGGGATAGAGGCTTTGTGGAGGGATAATATTTGAAATGTAAATAAATAAAATAACCAATTTAAAAAAAAATTACGGAGTCTATAGCCATGCTGTCAAATTCTGGTTGTTGGAAATGCTATTAACACTGGTTACATTAAAAAACAAACAAACAAGACTACTGGCATAAGCGATGAGGAGCAGACATGGAGGGCACATCCCATCCTTGAGAAATCTGAGCCAGACTGTGCTCACATCCCTTCTGCTCCCATCAAGTAGCTAGAAACTTGTCACACAGGCATGCCTTCTGAATATGCATTACTTTGGAGGCCAAAACCAACTGTCACCATACAGTGTCACATGACACCCCTCCCCCGCAACAAGACCAGAAGCAGCCAGGAAGCAGACAGTCATCTGGGACATCTGGGGTCTGCTCTTTGATTCTCTCTATAAAAGCCCAGGTGTGGCAACACACACCTGTGACCCAAGGTCTAGAGATGCACATCCTGGGGCTCACTAGTCAGGTACTTAACTAATCAGGAAGTGCCAGATCCTAGTGAGTGACTCTACCTCATAAAACAAGGCAGACAGCTCCTTAGTTAGGGTCTTACTGCTGTGAACAGACCAAGGCAACTCTTATGAAGGACAACATTTAATCGGGGCTGGCTTACAGGTTCAGGGGTTCAGTCCATTATCATCAAGGTGGGAACATGGCAGCATCCAGGCAGGCATGATGCAGGAGGAGCTGAGAGTTCTACATCTTCATCCCAAGGAAGCCAGGAACAGATTGTGCACCCTCAGGCAGCTAGGAGGAAGGACTCCAAACCACCCCCAAGGTGACACACTTCCTCCAACAAGGCCACACCTTCTAATGGTGCCACTCCCTGGGCCAAGCATATGCAAACCATCACAGCTCCTGAGGTTAACTTTAGATGCTACACCTATGGGCACATGCTCACCCATTTGAACATACACAAATAAATGGGTCACGAAATAAATAATAAATAAATAATAAATAAATAAGTGTTTAGCCAAAACTTTCTCTCTCTCTCTCTCTCTCTCTCTCTCTCTCTCTCTCTCTCTCTCTCTCTCTCTCTGAAATATTCACACACTGGTCTCTCAAACTCCCATGGTGTAGATGGGCCCCTCAAGAACAACTGCTTCTCTGCCTCTATGACAACCACTTCGATTCCTCCCCCGCCCCCAGCGAGTTTGACTTTACCTAGCTAAATTCTTTCTCTCCCACTCTAACTCATCACAATCCTCACACAGCCTTCAGTCACAGTTCACCAGAGTCCATCTCTGATAATTAATGGTCTCTTCTTGGCAGAAAACAAATCTTACTCATTATAAATTCATGGGGTTTGCTGTCTTAGGGCAAACTCTTTTTTGGGGCTTTATTTTCTCATTATAATTAATTTTGTTTTATCTGACTGTTTCCAGACAGCGCCTACCCCATGCCAGGATGTGTCTCCGTGTTTGTTCTTGGATCGGAGCCTGAAGAAAAGGCCATCAAATTAGCTGTTATGAGTGACAAGATTCTTCTAAGCACAGAGCAATGAAGTGACCTACGGGGCTCTATGACGACAGAACTCATTGGGGGAGGGGGGAGCGTCCAAGAAGATAAGATAGCCGATTCCTGCCAGCTTCCAATATGTCTGCTCCCAAACGAGTTTGGATGGATGCAGGATGCCGGAAGGCTCCATCTAACTGGCCACTTGAAGAATGAGCGGGGCAATACAAGGGAAAGATTCACCTGTTCATTCGTCTTGGTGGTGTTTGAGGGCCAAGTTCTGTGCTAAGTGCTCCCAGGAAAGAATAAGTGTGAACTATTTTCCCGGGAAGAAGAAGACACATGGCACCCGGGATGTTATCGGGTCAGCCCTGGAATGGTGAAAGTAATGGGTGGGAGAAACAGACGGAAAGGCACAGAGAGTAAGTGATCTTCATCCAAGAGAAGCCTGGGGACCACAGCCCACTGCTGGCTGGCAGATCACAGGGACTGCCACGAGCCTTTTCTATCTAGAACGTCAAGGAACACAGTGTTTCCATAGATAAGCATCGCACGCTCCTAACCCAGAAGATTCCACTAGCCTGTCACACAGTGAAGAAGGCTGTATCTTTGTTTACTTGGGCAGATCTAAATTTGTACCTACAGTCTCATCACAGGGCCTGCCTTGCAGACAGTGGGACCTATCGCAAAGGCTGGCCCTGGCGCAGGGGAACGGGCTAACCCACTAAGGAGGGCCAGAGCTCGAGCCCGGGGTCCCTGCCAGCTACCCCCCAACTCTGCACCACTCTGCCCTTCAAATGCACAATCTGTCTTGCAAGATTAATTGGCATTGCCTTCTCAGGAGATGAGCACTGAGTACAAAATATTTACCAGCTCTGGCATAAAATTGGTTGCCACCTCAGTGAATTAAATTCAATTAGCTGCCCGCTTGTCTTCGCCGCACTTGGAGTAATTGGTAGTGTTGCACCCTTGCCTGGTTTCCAGGTAAAAATTGGCAGGGAGAGGGAGGTAGGCCCTTGGTAAGCCAGGCTGTTGGCAAGACACATTGTAGACAGTCTCCTTCAAGGCAAAAGAATAGTGGGCTTTTCCTCTATTTTGCTTTGCACTGAGGACTTGGCTCCCCTGGCACGCATGCATGGAGCCCTCTGAAGGTAGCAGGAGACTACTCTGCCTGGCGGCTCTCTCTGCCACTGACATCTTTCTCAGCAGCGACAGCCCGAGATCACACCCAGTCGTACTTGGGAGGAAAGCAAATTCTGGAGTTCGGGAAGCCACGTGGAACTGTTACCATTCCTCCTCTCCGAAGATCCCAGAGAATATTCCAGAGTAATCAGATGGGAAAACGCACAGAATTCCTCTAAGTGACCATTACTCAGAAAACACTATGCACTTTTTTCCTCAGGCTGATGAATATGCTTATGTAACAGGGCAAGTCCTCTCCTACTTAGCAGAGTTTCCAAGAATTAGAGCTATTAAGTTAATGGCCTGAAACAGAACCCCAAAGATGTCAACTCCAGTTTCTTCCATGATTCACACCCTGGGTGCTGGGATACACTGCAGTGTTTAAGAAAGACTTAAAATAAAAAGAGTAAATAACTTTTCCCCAACGGCCTTGAATGCACATTATCTTATATACTTCAGGTGGTATTTACTGGAGAGAGATCACCTTAGCCAGAAGGTGGCAATGAAAAGCCATTTCCCTGGGTCTGTCACTGCCATTGTGCCTGATGGTAGAGAAGTCATTAGAAATGGCCAAGAGTTAACCAAAGACTGGGAGGAGGCTTGAGGCTGGCGAGGGGACTTTAGGAGTCATCTTTCATCTTCCTTCTTCAGGGACAGATGGGTGGGTGTTTGGCTTTCTTTGGTTTTCCTACCCTAGAACCTGACTGACGTAAGAAGTCAATAAAGACTTGTGAAGGACCAGAAGCCAATAGAAGGCCCCCTGGGGCGTTTGTAGGCCTGACATGTAGGCTCACAGGAGGAGTTCAAGCACAGATCAGTACACTGTATCCCTGAGGTCCACTGCCCTCCTCAGAGTCTCTCTGAAGACAGCCTCAGGGGAGAGTCAAGGCTGGAGAATCTGCCATACTGACCACAGAACTTAGCTGTCTATCACATGGGCAATGGTCTTTAGTCTTTTGCGTCAGCTGTGATCTGTGGCTTTGCTGCATCCCGGACTCGAGTCTACCCCAGATCTCAGTCCTGTTTTGACAGCTGTTCGGCTGTTCAGAAATTTTCTAGTTCTTCGAGGGTCGCTTTCTTTCATTTGCAAAAATGAAAGTTATTAAGCACACATTCCCAAAGCTATCAACTTACTGGTTATTAAACCTCCAAACTGCCCAGGTAGAAAACACTGTCTAAATTTAAAACAGTCATTAATGATCCCATTACTACCCTGATCAGAGGAAATACTGGAAAAGTAGCACATGTGGGTCAACATCCAACTGAAATGCTTGCTTCCATTCTAGACACGCGAGCGGCAGCTCAGGGCTTCACCGAGCCTCCTTTCCCTCCTGCTCGGTTCCTGTGGTACAGGTGGACAGAGTGACCTGTTTGGAGATGCCGCTCCCACTCTCCACAGGAAGCTGGGACACACGGGCCATCAGCCAGGCTGCCAGTTGTCATTTATAACTTAAGCTCTCTGCTATCTCTTGTAAATAATTTAGTAGCAAACACCTCCCTGGTGCATGGCTTACCTACCTCATGGCTCTCACAAATCAATCCTACAAAGAGTTGTTGGCCAATTACGAAGCATCAAACAGCGGCAGAAACAAAATCTAATCCCAGTAGGGAAATGTTTATCCTCACCAAGGATGTGGGGTGACTGAGGTGGTTGCAGAGTGCTGAGGGGAAGGGGGAGTAGTGTAGGGAGCTCTGAAAGAAGAAAGCTGACGCTGCAGATGTTGGCCAAGGGGAAGAAAGTCACAGTGCCCCCAAGGTGTCAGAGAATAACTCCCATAGGCCTTAGCTTGATGAACCGCCTTTAACAAGAGGCAGATTCACAAAGTGGGGTGGCGGGGGGACCCATAAGTTCGTTAACGTGCAGAGTTCACACAGACATCAGAGCCACCGGGAAAATAAGCCGTTCCTAAAGAGATGTCTTACAATTGCAATTTACACACCATCTTCAACTCCCCAATTCTGGAGACATCACAGGACAAAGGGGAAGGACATTGAGCCGCTCACGCTGTCAGCCTGGGGATAGAAGTGGGCAAATAAGAGGCCTGCAACAGCTGGTTGGTGAGGCTGATTGCTCTCTGTGCCCTTTGGGACGAGACTCCTTGATATAGCCCAGACTAAACCCTGACTCGGACATTCCTCCTTCAGCGTCCCGAGTGTGGTGATTACAGGCACACCATGCTTTAGGAAGGCTTGCTAATGTAGACTCCTCTGGTCTGCTTCCAGGAAGATGAGAACAAAGGCATCCTCTGGTTCTGTCTGGTAGGAAAGTGGGCAGAAGGCTTTCGTCCCTGTAGATCCTTACCCTGCTATTAAGCAAACAGAGCACAGGGATCTCGCTAGAATCCTCTTCTCAGTGTCTTCAGTCCGATGATATGTGGAAGAGACAGAGAAGGAGTTAGAGAAAGCCAGCAGGGAGGGTAGAAAGGAGCTTGGAGAGATGGGCTGGGTCCTCAGTTGGGCTGCTAGTGTTTACAGAGGGTCTTGGGAGCCACACTGAACAGTCTGTAACCTAAGTTGAACAAGGCCACAGGAAGATTGGGTGTGCGAGGTTGCCCTTGATGACTTAGAGAGCCTGGGCTACATGGATCAAAAGGGGACCAGGAGTTTGGTTAAACCAATAAGGTTGCTTGCCACGCAAACACGAGCTCTTGAATTCAGACCCCAGCACCTGTGTAAAAGCTAGGAGTTCTCTGCCCTGCTTCTGCTGAGCTCTTCTTCCAGTGAGTATTGAGTAGAGGCTAGACCAGCGCCTCCTTCTGACACTATCCATCAAACCTCCAAGACACCCACTTATTTTTTGGGTGATGCTGTGGAGGTACAGACAGGAGAACCCCTGGGGCTCACTGGTCAGACAGTCTAGCTGAGTTGGTGAGCTCCAGGTTCAGCAAGGGAGCTTGTTTCAAAATACAAGGTGGAGAAGGTTGAAGGAAGACACTGAACACTGATCTTTGACCTTCATATGCGTGTTCACTTAAGTGTACAAATACACACCCAAACCACCCGATTGCTCCCTAGCAACAAGAGAGTGGGCTTTGGGTGTCGAGGAGGGAGCCTGCGTCAGGTAGGTGATCCTTGGCTCATTTTCCAGAAGTTTCCCTCTAGTCTCGGAAGGCCTTGTGTCTTGGAGGTGTGATGGATAGTCTCAGAGGGAGACACTGGTCCAGCCTCTGTGCCCTCTGGAAGAGGAGCTCAGCATTAGCCTGGCAGAGAGCTCCTCCCTGGTTCTGACCACTTCGGCTCATAGTGTGATACCGGGTCAGGCCCTAGCTGATAAAGGCCTCCAGGAGTAATTAAAGAATCCCCGTCATACTTCCACCCACCGGAGTGCTGTGGATAATGCTTGTGAACTTGTCTAGCTCCCCAGTGGACCGTCCTCGCCGACAGCAGATCTGAATATTGTATTCAACGCTGCTCTCCTTGGGTTTGGCTCAATGCCTCTCACGCTTCAGGCACAGATAAACGTCTTCTGGATGGACAGACATACCCGATGCCCACGAATCATCACAGTACCCCAAGGTCTTTGTCAAAAAGTGCAGTAGCAATTCCTATATGAACACAAATCCCTGACCGTTACCTTATTTTATTTTTTAATTTACCTTCCCAATCATTAATGGTGCTTGTCTGCAACTGCTCCCAATCACAAAGGTGAAAACTGCAAACTCCCAAAGAGGATGTGTGTATTGAAGCTCACACTGGCCAATGCAAAACAAATACATGAATAGATAGGTCTGGGGCCAGCCTAAGCACTGACAACCCTGGGTTTCAGAACAGTTCTACAAGTCACTGTTTTTTCTGGGGCTAATGGCTATGCAGATTCTCAGGAACAAGCCAAAACCGTTTGCCTGAATCTCTGGCAAAGTGTGCTCTCCCTGTAGAGTTCCAGAAAACACACTGCCCAGGAATAGCTCACGGTTGGCATGGAAGTGGGAAAGTGTAACATATTTCTACTTCCAATATGAAATTTATGAGGACCAGAATTTCCCTGGGGTTCTGGAGGGCTGAGTCAGACCTCTGAATCCCACTCACAAGATGGCCCAAGAATGGTGCAAAAAAAAAAAAAAAAAAAAGGCATAAAGACAGCACTGATAGTCAAGGTAGACACTCTAGGATTCAAGAAGCCTGACTCCTGGGTGGTTTTGTCATCCATAGCCATGTGACACTGATTCCTTACTGGCTGTTGTCAATTTGACCCAAGCTAGAGTCATCAGAGAGGAAGGAGCCTCAGCGGAGAAAATGCCTCCATGAGATCCAGCTGTAAGGCATTTTTTCAATTAGTGATGAATGGGGGATGGGCCCAGCCCACTGTGGGTGGAGCCATCCCTAGGCTGGTGGTTCTGAGTTCTATAAGAAAGCAGGCTGTGCTCTCATGGGAAGCAAGCCAGTAAGCAGCATCCTCATGGCCTCTGCATCAGCTCCTGCCTCCAGGTTCCTGACCCACTTGAATTCCTGTTCTGACTTCCACAACAATGTAGAAGTGTAAGCTGAATAAACCCTTTCCTCCCCAACTTGCTTTTTGGTCGTGGTGGTTTTGTTGTAACAATAAAAGACAGTCCCTAAGCCTCCCCAAACCTCACCCTGAAGGAGCCACATATTACCTTTGTTGCTTACCGATTCAGTAACTGACTGAGCTGGCAGAATATATAGGGAATGCTCACTTGCTTTTAGAAGTTGCTGGCTTGTGTGTTGGAGGTGAGGGCTCACTTTGTAGCTCAGGTTGATCTCCAATTCATGACTCTTCTGCCTCAGCTTCCTGAGTGCTCCTGCACCACTCACACATTCAGACATGTGATTTAAACACAAACATGGTTCAGAGTAAGTTACGAGTTACCCGTGAGGCTTGGGGTAAAGGGTTACAAGCCTACCTCTGGACATCCGGGGCACAGGAAACATCAGAGTTTCACTCTGTGGAGAAGGATTGTCGATGCAACCTTACCTCACCTGCCCAGACACTGATCTCGAAGGAGACTCAGAGAATTATGTCTCACCCTGTCAGCACGGTGAAGCCAAAAGGATAAAGAGCTCACGTTTATTGTTCCTTAAGTAATAAGGTAATTCATATTCACCACACAGAAACAAGCAAGCAAGAACGGTAAGAATATCCCCTGCCTTTAACAGTGTGGATGGCTATAGCGAAATACCATGTTCCAGATCAGATGGCTTACACAACAGAAACCTGTACTCTTGAAGATCTGGAGGCGGGTGTGTGTGTGTGTGTGTGTGTGTGTGTGTGTGTGTGTCCAAAATCAGGTGCAGCCTGGTTTTCCCTTTATAAGGTAGTCAGTCCTATGAGCCCATTTAACCCACATTACCTCTTAGGGGTATCATCAAATACAGTCACACCGGGAACTCAACATGAATAATATATTTTTATTAATTAATTGTTTGGTTGGTTAGGTTTTTTTTTAAATTTTTTAAATTTATTTTATATATAAGATGGGTACACTGTAGCTGTCTTCAGACACACCCCCATTACAGATGGTTGTGAGCCCCCATGTGGTTGCTGGGAATTGAACTCAGGAAGAGCACTCAGTGCTCTTAACCACTGAGCCATCTCTCCAGCCGGGTTGGTTAGTTTTTTGAGACAGGGTTTCTCTGTGTAACCCTGGCTGTTCTGGAACTTGCTCTGTAGACCTGGATGGCCTCAAATGCTGAGATCCTCCTGCCTCTGCCTCCTGAGTGCTAGGATTACACGCGTGTGTGGTCACTCCCAGCTGAAAAACTTTTTTTTTTTTAAGACAGGGTCTTGTGTGGCTCAAGTGGCCCTTTGCATTCATGAGGGAACATAATCGAATCCACACAACTAACGGTCTCATGTCTGGAAGGGCCCACTCTATACCTTTGTTTATCTTTATGCTAAGCACATTTGTTTAAAACAGCGTTGTACTACTTACACTGTAACCTTCCCTTTCCATTCAATACTTGAGGACAGACAGCATTCTCAACCATTAGATAACTTCATCAGTCTTGGTAAGTTCTTGGATTCCTTGCTGTGGCAACACCAATTCTCCTTTTATTCATTTTTTTTCAAAGATTTGTTAATTATTTTATGTATACAAGTACATTGTAGCTGTCTTCAGACACACCAGAGACACCATGTGGTTGCTGGGATTTGAACTCAGGACATCTAGGAAGAGCAGTCAGTGCTCTTAACCACTGAGCCATCTCTTCAGCCCAGGACTTTTATTCCTATTTCCTCCTCAAACGGCAACATCTGAAGCTTCACTGTTTTCTTCCCCAAATGTTTATCTTGAGATAAACAGAAAGTTACAGGAGTAAACAAGAGTTTCCAGTGCCCGTTCACCTGATGTGTCTCAGCACGGACCAGAGACCCAAGATGCCTGTGTCAAAGCCAAACCCCAGTACACCGAATTATATCTCTTGGTATCCCTTTTTGAATCAGGAGCACTGAAAAGCTCCTGATGTTTCCGGGTGTCTGCTGCCTCTCATGGAAACCAGCGGACATTGCTCATTGTGTAGATGTCTAATTTATCCCAGCCTATAGTTTTTTCAGCAGCACAATGCATTAGTCTACATGGCCAAGAGGGTGATCTACAGAAATTGGCTTGCATTTTCCTCCCTTAATTCTGCAGAGAGCCAAGGAGAAGGCTCCTGATATGAAAAAGGACACTGTGGGTTCCAACAGTGTCTCCCATGTAAATGTCATGCAGGAAACATTCATAAACAACAGGGCCACAATTGGATTTTGCTCTATATTTGGAAAATTCGGCCCCTCATTACAAAGCAAGCCGATGTTATCTTGTTTAGCTCATTCTTCCGCTCATCTCCTGTAATCATTAAATTACACAGCCATATTTCCAAAGCTCTAAGGAGGAAAAAGTAGATTAGGAAAAAAATCTCTTAAGCGCCTTTCGTAGAGCTCCGGATTCAGCCGTGAATGTGGCTGCAGAGCCCCGAAATGATCTATTCTGAGCCGTCGGGGTGAGTGATTTGTTTCATTTTCCCCGGCTCCCCAATGTTCCCTCTCGGATGTGGAACAAGGATGGAGCCTTTAATATTCTGTTCCTGGAGGTGTCCCTGATTGCTCCGTGACCCTGTCCCTCGGGGCGGAAGTGAACGAAGGAATGAGAAATCGTGAAATACACGAATGATCATTGGGAAGAAATAAAAGTCAGGAAGAAAGGACTGTGGGCTGTTTATCACGCGCCTCTGCAGAGGCCGTTTTGATCTGCTCTGCGGCGGCGGAGGCTCTACCCTTGCTCGCAGCTGTCAGGTCGGCGGAAGTCTTTGTTCTTTCCCTGGGAAGGCTCATTTCTCTTAGGTGACTCAAAAACTTAACAAATACTCGGTGAGCTCTTTCAGCATCCCTCAGCCCTGCATCTGGAGACTGAGTTATCCTCCCCGCTCCAAATCTGTCTCCCTGTCATGATGGTTCCTTTGCATTTCATTTACTCTCATTTTCTCTGAGTCAGACTTGGACTCTTCATCAGGGTTTCCCCCGGGGTGTCCCTCGGGCAATCTCGTTTTGACTGAGAACTCCCCAGGGCTGTCTCAGTCTCAAGCTGTTTCCTTCATTCTGGGGGCAAATATAGGTTCTCCGCGGAGATGTTTGAAAAGGACTCTTCGGTCGAGCTCTGCTGGGCCTGTTCTCTTCTGGCTGTTCTGCCAGGATGTGGTTTTGCAGGCCCAATTTGCATTCCAAATACGGGACCCGTTTGCCTCATTATTATTGTGACTTTATTAAGAACGAAGAGATGGAACATCCTGAGAGACCGGTTTTCTCCAGGCAAGCCATGCCCTCTCCTACATCCCCACAGACAGCAGGCAGTTCAGAACCAAGGGACAAGCCAGAGAGAGCTGCCTCAGGATCCAGGGCAAAACGGAATCACCTGATAGCACCCATAACTCACGCTCATTAGTGTGACCTCAAACTCTGGACTCCAGCGAGTCTAGCTTGCAGCAGAACCCTTAAAATCGGCTTTATTTACAATCAGCTGGGGACCAAGGATGGAAACTTACGAGCTAAGGTAGCAACAGGAGCAGGATCGCTTCGCTCCCCGCCGCCCCCTGAGAAAGCTGTTCTTCTGGGCCCCCTCGTTAATCAAGAGCCCTGTGCCTAGCACACGCTCCCTCTCTTTTCAACCCTTCCTATCTCTTTGATTAATCCAATGAGCAAAGATGAGTTTTCGGTGCCAAGTGCTAGGAATTTGGTCCTGGTTCTCCAGCGCGCAGTAGAATTTACAGGGCTCTCTCTTCCTAATGGGTACAACATCTCAGATTTCCTAATGAATCCTTACATCAGCTCAGCTCAAGAGACGCCAGGCTGTACAGATGACCACACCTTACTTAGGATGTTGCTAAACACTGAGAATGCTCAACAAATGCAAACCAGAGACTGCACAGAGGATCGTGGGAGAGAGGGAACCATGTCTTGAGACAGGTAGCTAGCAAGGCCCAGCCATCTCAACGTTGCTATGCTGAGGATGACCCTGAACTTTTGCTCCTCCTGTACTCTGTGTGTTGCTGGGGTCTGACGCCAGGGCTTCGCACATCCTAAGCAACTGAGCTCCACACCTCAGCCCCTCTTACCTGTTCCTAATCTACACTTCAGACCTCCAGGGCACCTGACCTTTTCTAATCCTCTGCCTCTCCCGGGGGCCTTTATTGATATCTGTGCTGGTTACAACCCGGAACTCCGGAGACTTCTTCCTTCATTTCTTGGGCATGCTCGGTGTGCTAGCACTCTGATTCTATAATCCAAGATGTGGGGGCAGCAGGCAGGGAAGGTGTCAGTCAGAATGGGCTTGGCTGGTGACATTTCTGTGACTACAGAGGCACGGTGTGTTTGTTTCAAGGCCAGATGATCACTGCTAAAGCCAGGTCGTTCGATAGCCAAGCTGGTTAACCTCTTTAAGCCTCCCGAGTTCCTCACCCGAAAAACAGAGGTAGAATAGTACTTACCTCTCACGGCTGGCGGTGGGGAGGATTAGACACGCTAATATGCAATCTGAGAGCTTCCGAGGCACTTGGCTCATGAGTGATTACTATAATAAAACAGAAAGCAAAGAGAATTTCATGTATCTGTAACATTAAAGAAAAATGCCAGAGACAGGCAGACCGGACCTGTGGTACTGGTAGCCACATAACATTATTTAGCCTGGATTCCAATTCTTTCTTCAAGAACACCTCAAAACAACACTGACCCCCGAGATGGAGAGTGAGTAAAGGTGCCTGCCACCAAGCCTGACCACCCCATGGTGGAAGGAGTCTTTTATCTCCACATGTGTGCCAGGGTACAGACCCCCCACCCCCAATAAGTAGATAAATACATGGAAAATAGAAAGAATACTTCACAAGGCACAATAACTCCTACAAGTCTAGCCATTTCATCTAAATTTCAGTCTGCAGGCAGATGGGGTTTAAAGGTACGACAAGTGAGGAAATCCCTTTAATTGGCCTTTCTGGGATTCCGATGTGACATTTATGCTCAAATTTATCTTCTAAGACCCAGACATACTTACGCTATGTCCTATCGGCAAGAACAGAATTGTGTGGCCATAATTTACTGCAAAGGAAATGGGCTCTTCCCCCCCAAACACAGATGCTCAACTCAAAGAGAAAGAAAATGTAGACACAGGAAGGCAGCAGACCCTTCGCTAATGCCAGTCCAACAGCCGGCCTAAGATGGACGGCAGAGCTGTTCTCCCAAGCTCCTCAACCAGCACACCCCCCCCCCCCCCACACACACACCAGGGAGTTCCTACCAGCGCAAAGCTCTCCTCCTGCCCTAAGTTACAGCCTGAGTGTGGCTCCAACTTGTCCCTGGGTTCTTTCACATCTGCACTACCTTTCCATCTTCCCTTCCTCTCTGGTCTCAAACTACTCGCCTTTCTCTGTAATTCTAAATTCTCCCAGCATCCCGCTAAGCAACCGGACTTCAAGGTTTATCCAAATGCCTAGGGGCGATGTTGCCTCTGAAGCAAACCTTTCTCACTGAAAAACTCACCTGGCCATTCAAAGCATTTTTCTAAATCCACTGGTGGATAGAGCTGGTGGATTAGCCGCCATGAATTTAGCCTGCTCTCTCTACTCTTGGCTAAGCACCAGGAAAGAGATTTGCGGAGAAAACTAGCCCACCAGGACCAAGAATACAGAGACAACAAGCAGCAACAGCCAGAAGGTGGGAAGCAGATTGTAAAGCCACAGCCATCCAGGCAGTTCTGAGAACACGCTGGGAGAACACAAACAACTTCGTTCCCAGGCATCAAAGGCCCGGAACCCACAACCGCAGGTTCAAC